>NC_036647.1:5312772-5470559 GCF_002806865.2 Cucurbita pepo subsp. pepo
TTTTTTTTTTTTTTTTTTTTTTTTTTTTTTTTTTTTTTTTTTTTTTTTTTTTAATTTCAATAATATCTTTAAATTTAAAAATAAAAATAAAAATATATTTTAATTTAAAAATGTCATTAATATCTTTAAATTAAAAAATAAAAATTCAAAATATGGTAACTACCAAAAAAAAAAAACTATTTGAGAACATTGATCAAGTCAAAACAAATAGAAATTAATATTTTAAACCTATAAATTCTAATTTGGAAGAATGCTTAAACATATTGCCAAACTATAAAAAAAAATGAAGAATATATATATATATATATAATAAAAAGTTAAAATAAGAGAAATAAAAAAAAATCAAAATGGTAATTTTACCTCAATAATAATAATATATATTTTTTTTTTTTTTTTTTTTGTTAAAGGACAAAATTTATGGTTAATTTTGTGTGTTGTATAATAAATTTTAAAAACCCAATTTTTTTTTAATAAATGAATGGGGTAGACACCCATAGGATTAGGGTTCTAATCTCTTTTAGAGATGAACATAAACATAACGGTCAATTAAGACATTTACGTATTCGTTATGGCAAGAGGTTCACGCCTCTCCCCCATATTAGCTATATATTGAAAAAAATGTAAAAATTGGGTAAGTACTCTCGAACTTTGTCGTTTGTTTAAAAAATATCTCAGAAGTTGAAATTTGCCTAAACTCTCGTACAAATTTCATAACTATTCTTAAAAAGTATAGATTTGTTACAATGTTGAGTGAAAATGAGACTTCAACTGTGTGATTGTGGTTTGAAACAAAAATTAAGACTTGAACACGACTACACCGGTTTTAGATCATAATTTTATCTAGAAACAGTAATAAATTTTCATTCCACTTTTTACCTTTGTAAAAAATTCAAAAAATTCTTATCGTCAATGTATAGACAAGAATCATTCATCAACACTTTATAGATTATCTCCAAACTTATTAATGTTATTCTTGAAATTTCATGTGTATTTTTGAAACGTAGTGCTAACTATAAAGGTATTTTTAAAAATTTTAAAGTGTTAAAAGTTTTTTAAAGTATTTTTAAAAAACTTAAAAGAGTATTATTGAAAATTCTAAAGATATTTTTAAAGATTTTTGAAAATTTAAAGATAATTTTGAAATAAACTGTTGTCTCCTCCCCAACCGTAAATGTATTTAATAATATTTTTAAGACTTTTTAAATTTAAAGATATTTCTAAATGTATTTTTATTAATTTAAGATTTTAATTTATTAAGTAAAATAGAATAATTACGGGCCGGGTTGGAGAAGGGAGGCAAGGGTAGTCATTCCCGTAATTTCATACCTTTGCTAACAGCCTATAAATAGGAGCTGGACCATGGCGCCTATAAATACGAACCCATTACTCTTATTTCATTTGTTTGAAACCAAAGGCCTGAGGCCATAAAAAGAGAGAGGAAATTGGGAGAAGAGAGAGAGAGAGAGAGAGAGAGAGAGAGAGAGAGAGAGAGCGGAGGAGAGAGTGGTGGTGGGGCTGAGAGAGAGAGAGAGAGAGAGACTGACTGACGAGAAGAGTAATAGAAGAGGAGAAACAGGATAGAGAGAGAGAGAGAGAGAGAGATAGAGAGACGCCATATTCATTCAACTGCTGTGTCGAATAATTTCTCAAACTTTGCCCCTGTTTTCTCTTCCTCTTTCTCTCTTCTCTTTGTGATTTCTTTTCACGTTTTCCATAATTTGTTCCTAATGAGCCGCTTAGGGTTCAAATCGGTGGTCTTTCACGGCGACGTGCGTCTTGGGGAACTAGACGCTATTCCGGCGACAGACCAGAATTTTCAGTTTCCGAACAACGAGATTAGAATCCACCGCATATCGCCGCCCAGTGAGAGATGCCCTCCCCTTTCAGTTCTTCAGACAATTTCTTCATTTTCTCTCAGGTCTAAGCTACAATCTTCCTTGCCTGTTGAGCAGCCGCACTTGATCCAGCTTCACTACTCCTGCTTCCATGAATTGAAGGTCTTAGTCATTTTCTTAATTCTTTTCTTTTCTTTTGGAATGTTTTGTTTTGTTATGAGAGACAATGTACGTGTTTTTGTGCATGTGTGATATGGATACTGATGGTCAGCTGTGTTAATTCTTTTAATGATAAAATAATTCACTCTGACTTTGGAGTGTACAAAACGTATTCAAGTGAGACTATATTGTGAAGTTAGTCTGTGATTTGGATCTTGATGTTCTTATCCAAACTTACAGACGGCAATTGTGTTGATTGGGGACGAGGAAATTCACCTGGTTGCAATGCCGAGCAAGCAAAAGAACTTTCCGTGCTTTTGGTGTTTTGCGGTGCCCTGCGGCCTATATCTATCCTGTCTAGGAATGCTAAATCTCAGGTGTCTTTCAATTGTTTTTGATCTAGACGAGACACTTATTGTGGCAAACACTATGAAATCTTTTGAGGATAGAATTGAAGCTCTTCGACTTTGGATTGGGCGAGAGACAGATCCATTGCGTATATCTGGAATGTCTGCTGAACTCAAGCGGTACATGGATGATCGGTCGCTGTTGAAACAGTATATTGAGCACGATACAGTAAATGATAATGGAAGGATTTTCAAGGTGCAGCTGGAGGAGGTTCCTCCACTAAACGGCAACTGCGAGAAAGTAGTTCGTCCTATAATTAGATTGCAGGACAAGAATATTGTCCTTACTCGCATCAACCCAGAGGTTGTCTCTAATTCTGATGCTATTTATTTACTGGTGTTGCGTCAATAATTTTTATCTATTGTTGTTATTGTTTTCCTTTTCCTCCCTTTTTATAGACCTAATTATTAGTCTTGGATTCATCTTGGGCTTTGCATCTCGATTTACCAATTTAATGAGAGAAGAATAGAACCTAGAAATTTTGAGTCTAAAATAGTTATCTTGGAAGCAAGCTGAATAGAATACACTTCCAACTCAAATCTCCAAACGGTTATAAGAACGATACGAGTCCATAGCCTGGTTTGTCTTTATTTATTAACTTTTTTTCTCTTTTGGAATAGAAAAACGTTTATATGTTCCGACCTTAACCATCGCAACCCAACTTAAATACTATGAAGAACATGAAGACATAATCTTTCTTTTTCAATGAAGCGTATGATGTTGTGGTGACTTACACACCTGTTTTTGATATGGATTCACAGAGATAATGACTGGGATGAGCCTGTTGGCCTATTGTAATGACCTAGGGGATCTTCTATCATTTTAAAGTCATATTTTCATTGCAGATTCGTGATACCAGTGTTCTTGTGAGGTTACGTCCTGCATGGGAAGAATTAAGAAGCTATTTGATTGCTAGGGGTCGTAAGCGATTTGAAGTTTATGTATGTACGATGGCTGAAAGAGATTATGCATTAGAAATGTGGAGGCTTCTTGATCCAGAAGCTCACCTCATTGCAACAAAACAGCTTCTTGATCGTGTTGTTTGTGTTAAATCAGGTAATAATCCTTTTTCGAACTGGAAGTTACTGATTCTATAGATTGGTGCCTTGGCACATACCAGCAGGATTAGGGTTTTAGATTCACTTATGTTAACGGATTGCTGATGCAAACACCCGAACTCTTCTTGTGAAGCAGAAATTTGCAATTGTTTTAGGTCTTTGAATTTAGAATATTTTTCAGGCATTGTAACATCATTCTTTTAATAGCAGGTAAATTGAAAAGTATGCAGTTTTGCTTACATTTCTTTCTTGACAACTTGAAACCATCAACTTAAATTGGGGGGCTTTGGCAGGTTCTAGGAAATCTTTGCTGAATGTCTTCCAATCCGGTTCATGTCATCCAAAGATGGCCATGGTTATTGATGACCGTTCAAAGGTTTGGGAAGACAAAGACCAACCGCGTGTTCATGTAGTTCCAGCATTTACGCCTTACTATGCTCCTCAAGCAGAGGTATGAAAATGCCGTCCCATTTTTAATATTTTTGAAAAAAGAAATTAAGATAAAGATTAATCGATTGCTTAATGATGTGATATTTCTTTTGAATAGGCAGCAAGTGTGGTCCCTGTTCTTTGTGTGGCAAGGAATGTTGCATGCGATGTCAGGGGTTGTTACTTCAAGTAAGTGTAAATAGCTGGAACAACCTACCTCCACACGAACACTTGTCTTTATCGTTTTTCGAAGGCTAATCAGATCTAATTATCTTTATACAGAGAATTTGATGAGAGTTTGTTGCGACGGATTCTCGAAATTTCTTATGAAGATGAAGTGGCTGATCTACCTCCTGCTCCTGATGTGAGCAGCTACTTGATGTCAGAGGTATTTGAGATGAAGAATGTCCTCCCTTGCCATTAAAGGATTGGTGGATTTTTATTAACTGTTTCACTGATTTATTATTGATAGGAAGCTGGCTTTGTATCCAATGAGAATGTGAATGCTCCAATTTGTGAAGGAATGAATGGTGTCGAAGTGGAAAGGAGACTGAATCAACCGGTGAGTTTTCCATACATGCTGTTCGACCAAATGTTCCATTTTATTGGTGTAATGAGTACTGAAGATCTTTTTATATAACTCTTTACATTCAGGATGATAAGCATGTAATAGACATGGCCAATAACCCTACTACAAGCCAAACGGATGTTCGAGCAGATACTCCTCAGTTGCCGCTGCCTCTTAATACGAATGTCATTGGACCAAAATCTTTAAGAACCTTACTGCCTTCTCAAAGTATGGCCTTCTATATTCTTACTTTGCCTACCTTTTCTTTTAAAATGAGAAACCAACTTCCATTTTGTCATTCTGTTACTTTCCCATAATTTACTTTTTTAATTTTAGTTGTATAATTAATTCTGTGGTGGTTTAACATGATTTGGTTCTTTCCAGAGGGTAATATAATTCATTTGTTCCTTCATATTGTTTTTAGAGCCTGGTTTGCTCGGGGCCCCTATCAGACGAGATCTCTCTGCTGATCATGACATGAAGAGAGGACTCCTTGCAATGAAACCTGGTATAGATCTCAGGACACAGAACTTCGGTGATCCCCCAATTCTCTCCAGAATGCCCGGACATTTACCACCATGCGGATTACAGGTTCAAGGAAGTTCATTAGTGGATGACGACTCCAGTAAAGGACCTCAAAATAGTCGATCTTCAGGCCTCGTTCAAGAGTCTGATGCTTCAAAAGCTGATAAACCACGGTCTAGCAACAATTCACAAGGTTTTTCTACTACCAGTTCACATTTTACGTGCCTATGGTGAAGAATGTGACAATTTTCTCCCTCTGATTTATTTATTTTCGTGGTCTTACCTGACTGAAGTTCTGGCAGGAGTTGCTATATCTCAAAATCGAGCAACTAGCAATAACAAAGAGTATCAAACTGAAGCAGGGAAAGTTACCATACCTCCGCCCCCTTCTTTATACATTGGAGTTCTACAAGATATTGGTCGTAGATGTAGCTCAAAGGTACAGGGTGCCGGTTTTTTTATACGGTTTTGCTTCTCACCTCATGTTTCTCAATTCTCACTTTGCCTCATTGTACAGGTTGAGTTCAAAACTGTTGTCAGTACCAGCAAGGATTTGCAATTTTCAGTTGAGGTCAGTGAAATATACGGTCTTTAGAGAAAATTTTCAACTGTACATGAACGAAAGTGGAATGTATTTTGAATACTTAACTTGGTTTTGCAGCCTTTTGTGTTAAAGAAAAACAATACATATTTTCTGTATCAGAAGAAAAAAAATAGATTTTTTTTTCCTCCCAAGAGCTGGTGGAATAGGATCGAAATAAGCGTTGTTTAAACATAGTTAAACAAGTGTTGTTGACCATTCTAATCATGTCAGAATGTGGTAGATTTCATTTTTCTGAATGTTTGGTTCAGGTTTTGTTTACTGGCGAGAAGATTGGTGTTGGATTGGGTAAGACAAGGAAAGATGCTCAACAACAAGCTGCTGAGAATGCGCTTCACAATTTGGCAGGTAAAACTCCTATCATCTAAATTCCTTCTCCACGTGAACACTTGAGATGTCTGGTTTGGAAGTTATGAACAATATTGCTCCATGGTTATATATTATTCTGTATCTTTACTGATTACAGATAAGTATGCTGCACATATGAAGCCTCTTTTGGGACCCGTGGATACAGATCTCGATAAGCTTTCTATTGGAGCCGAAAATGGATTTTTATGGGACACTGTTGCTCCTGCAGTTAACGAATTGCCGAAGGAAGATGTTTCGCATAAAGAGAACAACTCCGAGGTGCGAATTACTAGTAATAATCCATCGGATAGATGATTTGATTTTTCTGCTTCAAAAACATAGGTGATGCTTGGATAAAGGGTATGTAGGAAAGTAATTTCCAGATGGGGGGTTACTGCCCCAACCTCCTCCCCCTTTCTACTTCATCTCATTGCATCGAGATGGAACGATGACACCGAAACACTGAAGGCCCAATGCTGCTTCCTCTTATGCAAGCCTCTGGAAAATGATTAAAAGGTATGAGCTCGGTGGTCAATCCCCAGTTTCTACCCCTTATCCAAGTACCTCCCATGTAGTTGATTTGATTTTGTAGCTGCACTTCACAACTTTTATTTCTATNTTTTTTTTTTTTTTTTTTTTTTTTTTTTTTTTTTTCCAACTTAATGGGTCATTTCAGTTCTTCTGCTCCGCAAAATGGCTCTTTAATTTTGTGTGATTACTGACAAACGCTTTCAGGCTTCTGATGAACCTGGGAGTGCCAATTCTGATTCGGCAAATCAGCAGCAGCAGCAGCAGCATGTTCAGAAGCGGCTGAGTTCCCCAAGGTAACCCAGCAAACCTTGTCTTTATTTCATTTGTAACATATTAACATTTCCCTTCTGCCTTCTTTTGTTACACCCATTAGTATTTTAGGCGACTTCTATTCTCGTAGCCATTTGCTTTTAGATTGCTATGGTAAATGTGTTTGTAAAGGAGCACGATTTTGAAAAACTGAACCCAAATATTATAAAAGGATTTTATGAGATCCTACATCGGTTGGAGAGGGTAACAAAGCATTCTCTATTAGGGTGTAGAAACCTCTCTTTAGCAAGCCCGGAAGGAGAAACCCAGAGAGGATAATATCTGCTAGCAGTGGATTTGGGCTGTTACAAATGGTATTAGAGCCAAACACCGGATGGTGTGCCATTGAGGATGCCTCTTGTAATTTGGGGTGGTTCGATATATAAAATAATTAGGTTGCTATAGATATATTCTTACCATATTATTTTACAATTTGTTCAGATCATTTCCAAGTAAACGATCAAAGGAAGATGAAGTACATGGGCCACAATATCTTGCAGCAGCTTCGTGGCAGCAGCAGAAGAATGGCCATTCCATTACTTGAATAATAATAGTAAAATAATATAATAATAATAATAGTGATCCCACAAAATGTTAGTTTTGGAGACGAATTTTGTAACCCAGCCAGCACGCCCCTTCAATTTGGTAACTTTGCATGCAACGAAGCTTCTTTGCCTCCCGAGGAGCCTTATGGTGAAGAAAAGCTCTTCTTCCTATTCTTTTTTTCTTTTTATTTTTTTGAAAAATATGGGCTGTAAATTTTTTGGGTCCACTCAGTCCTATTTCTTACTGCGCTTACTTGCCAAAAACGCTGGCCACTGGCCATCGTGTCTGTCTTGTTCTTTTGGCCTCTTGGAGATACAACGACTTCAATTACTGTGTTGTTACTCAAGTGATGAAAATAGTCTTTTTAGCTTCTGCTTCCTTAGGCATGTTCCCTTTTTTGATGGATTGGATGCAATATTTCAAACTCTATCGTTAGTAAATAATTGTGAGATTCTATATTGATTGAAAAGTGCATTTAAAAGTACGGAAGAGAGCTTTAAGAATATAGAATTGAATATAGAATTGAAAGCTCTCCCTAACCTTGCATTGAAAAATGCAGAAGAGAAATCTTAAATTTAACAAATATTGCTAGCGGTAGGTTCTTAACAGAAGACATAGGAAAAAACTCAAAAAAGATTGAAATTGCCAAAATTGAACTGGTTGGTCTTCTCTCTCGACCACTTCAATCTCGAGAAGATTGAAACTGTGTCGGGAAGTTCAAAACAAGAGTAACAACTGCCTGCCACAATGCATTTCAAAAAAGGGATGCTTTCAACAAAATCGCCCATTTGGAGAAGCATCAAGGTTTGAAGATGCCTCAGAAGGGAAGGGATGCTCTTTGCCGCACTATCATTCACTTGTCCTAAGATGTCTCACATGTTGTGAGGTTGTACATTGGTTAAAGAGAGAAATAAATCAAAGTGTGAATCTCACATGTTGTGAGGTTGTACATTGGTTAAAGAGAGAAATAAATCAAAGTGTGAATCTCTCTAAAAGACGCATTTTAAAAATCGAGGTCGTTGATTAAAGAGAGAAATGAATAAATCTCTCGTTTAAAGAGAAATAAATCAAAGTATGAAAATAATAAATCAAAGTATGAAAATCTCTCTAAAAGACGCATTTTAAAGGTCGTTGATTAAAGAGAGAAATAAATCGAAGTGTGAAAATCTCTCGTTTAAAGAGAAATAAATCAAACAAAGTATGAAAATCTCTCTAAAAGATGCATTTTAAAAATCAACAAAGTATGAAAATCTCTCTCTAAAAGATGCATTTTAAAAATCATGAGACTGACGACCATATGTAACAGGAAAATCTCTCTAAAAGATCATTTTAAAAATCATGAGGTGACTATGTAACAGACCAAAGCAGATATTATGACCATTTTAAAAATCATGAGGTCATGAGGCGGACGACGATATGTAACCGGCCAAAGCAGATATTATAACCATTTTAAAAATCATGAGGCTGACGATGATATGTAACAAGCCAAAGCAGAAATTATTTGTAGACACTGGGTGGTGTGCCAGTGAGGGCCCACTGAGAGGACCAGATGGTGTGCCAACGAAGATTGGACTGTTACAAATGATATCAGAGCCAGGGTGGTGTGCTAGTGAGAGCCCACCGAGAGGACCAGATGGTGTGCCAACGGTGTGCCAACAAAGATTGGACTGTTACAAATGATATCAGAGCCAGACACAGGTGGTGTGCCAGCGAGGACTGGACTGTTACAAATGATACCAGAGTCAGACACATGTGGTGTGCCAACGAGGATTGGACTGTTACAAATGGTATTAAAGCCAGACACCAGGTAGTATGACACCGCTAGAAAATATTTCAGAACCACTAAATCAAGATACATTAGGATCGGTTTGATCAGCTATGGTCAAAACGCAGCTGTAATATCAAAATAGGGTCAAATGGACCCAATTCTAGCTTTCCATTGAAATACCTTGATCGGCAGAAATGATCAGTCATCACCGTCGAATTCACTAGCCGGAGCTGGGGCCTATGGACAGATCTCAAGATTAGTCAATATAACAAGGAGATTTGCCGACACGGGTGTTGTACTGAAGACATCTAGAGCAGAAATTCCTTATAATGTAAACATCAAAGATCAGTAAACAATTCTAGTCAACATTAGAATATTTTACCACATATCATAATTCGAAGTCGTCTCCACCTGATCCGGACTCTAAATCTTCCGCTTCTCCATAGCAGACCAAATCCAGGTAGCTTCCGAAATGACTTTTTCCTAGTTAACTTGTGTTTGTTAACCCTTACCGTGCTATTCCGAGGCCCTGTGTTTCTGTCCATGAAAATACCATTTGATGTGCAATTAGTTCCGCGAGATCTAGAATCATGTGAGAGTCCGATCTTGATGGATGCCCAAGCATCACAGGTTTCTACATCAGAATCACTGCCCCATAATGGTATAGGCTTTATCGTGGGTGATCCACTGTACTTATCAAAATAGGTGGCCAAACTAGTATGCTGCATGTCAAATAATCTCCTGAGAGAAGTGTTTCCTGCTTTCATCAAGTCTAGTAAACTACAGCTTCTGGAAGATGATGCCGAGGTTGAGATAGAAGAAGATGAAGATGAAGATGAAGATGAAGATGAAGATGAAGATGAAGAATACACAGATTTCTGGTACTTGAGTATTTGTC
Source organism: Cucurbita pepo subsp. pepo (assembly GCF_002806865.2). Classification (NCBI taxonomy): domain Eukaryota; kingdom Viridiplantae; phylum Streptophyta; class Magnoliopsida; order Cucurbitales; family Cucurbitaceae; genus Cucurbita; species Cucurbita pepo. Next base: position 5,322,756 of record NC_036647.1, read on the forward strand.
GGATTCTTTCCTTTTGGACTTCAGGATCAATAAACTTAGATACCTCTTCTTCATCCTCAGTTATCTCTGATACTGACATAGCTATCTAAAAGGCTTTGGCTGATACTGATGAATCAGGAAAGACATTTTCGATCTATAGAGAGACATTAGAAACCTCCAAAACACATATAAAAAGCAACATAGACGGCTGAAATCGAATTAAGAAATATATCATTTGCAAAAGCCGGCAAAGATTACTTCACCGTTTGTTTGTCACAGGAAACAGTCTATCCGAGGTTGTAACTACTCTTTGTTTATATTTTTAAAAGGTATGATGTGCAATAAACTAGGTAATCTCCGTTAGTCTATTACAGAGAGAGTAATGGATAAATCGTCCCAAACTCCGCTCAGATCTTAGCAGATGAACAAGCAATTGAGGCTTGCTTGTAAAACCAAACTAAGACAATTGGAAAGAAACTTGTAAAACCATCTCAAATAGCTCAACTCAAGCTTTCGATAAGATGGAGGAGGAAGATTACTTATATTCCCTTCGAAACAAACGCCTGATAATGACGCAAAGATTATCTATGAAGCAGCAAAACTCAGAGTCTTCCTCGGAAATGGTTAAAAGCAAGAGGAGGCGAGAGAGAGAGAGAGAGAGACCATCCTTCGAGTAGACTGAAAACGAACAACAGATTCAAGAAGCTAATGAGTGGCTGAAAATTTTATATAAGAATAATGCGAATATAAGAAGTGGAAGTACCTTCTGAATCTAAAAACACATTCAAATAAACAGAATTAGAATGCTCCAAGATTATCTAGAGAAAAGAGACTCATCAATCTCGATCTTGATTTCGTCTCGGCGTCCCTTTCGTCTTGTCCCGAGGCCTTGCCTGATCATTCCCCTCCGAAAAGAAATCAAAACAAAAAACGAAAGAGAACACATCGAAGACAAAAGAGAAACTCACAGTCAGAAAAAGAATCGAAGAAAACGAAGAGAGTAGATGAGACACATACAGTTACGAACGAGTGCTTGAACCGCTTTCCTTTCTCCGTTTTCTTATCACCTCTGCCACAATACACCGAAAAAGCAACACACAGAACAGAAATTAAGCGATCGAAAGTGAACAGAAGAAACGAAAACACTTGAATCAAGCTAACAAATACATACCAGCAGGAATTGAAGAAGGACACGAAGTTGTAGAGATTGAAAGAGAACCAGTAGAAGAAGCACGCAGAGATGTTCCTAGGGTTTCAGATTTGGAGAAAGAGAAAGAACGAGGAAGCAGTCTGAAAGGAAGAGAAGCCATGGACGGATGAAGATGAAGCAGAGCGAACAAGCGCCTGTAAAAGAATCACGACGACAAAGTTTCACTATATAAGATTGGCGCTCTTTATCAACGACATGTCGTTTGAGAATAGCAATTAATAGCTACGAATTGGGCTCGTTTAAATTTCAAGGCTTCGGCCCACTATGTGGCCCACTAGACTTGTGGGCACAAGTTTAAAAGCCCATACTCCAGGATTGTTCTTTCTTTATTTAATTTCTTTTTTAATAATGATATATTATAATATTAAAAAAAAAAAAAATCATATTCCCTTCTTTATTCATGCAACCACTCTCAAACATTTAATTATATTAAGTTAATTTATGATAATTAACCATATTTAGTTAGTTTATTTTATGTTAAATTAATAAAATAAATATATTTGAACTTTAAATTTGAAAAAAAATATCAAAAATTAATAAATTATCTCCAAATTTTTTAATTTTACTTTAAATTTTTTTAATATTTTTAAAACGTGGAACTATCATTAAGTTTTTTAAGGGTGTTATCGAAAATAAAAAGAATATTTGACACCATTTTAGAACATTAAACATATTTTTTGGTATTTAATTTTATTTTTTTTAAATAAACAATAACGTGGAAGGGTATTTTTTTAATTCAACATTTTAAGAACACGTCTTTATTTGAAGGAAATTACAATTTTGCCCTCGCAACCTCACATATACATAAGAGAAAACAAGGAAAATATTGATATATTAATAAGAACATGGACATAACACATTAACTTATATATAAAATAAAATTAAAAAAGCACATAATTTAGGAAATTAGAGATTAAAATGAACTACACTAAGAAGTAATAGATAAAATTAAATGTAATTGAACAAAAATCCGAGACACACACATGAAAATTCAAGCCTTTTTTAAAGAGGAAAATTATGACGTTATGTTACAAAGTAAAAGTCGAGTTGATTCAGGGACGATGTGTCGGCGGAGGGGCCTGGGAGGGCGGCTTGCACTGATAGCATTTGGCAAACAGGCCGAACGAGTCGATCTGTCGTACGAAGTTGGTGATGCTGGCCCACCCGCCGAACCCGAACCCGACTACGAAGATCCACACCACTATGAAGCTGTTCAATACGTACATCGCCGTCCAGCTTGGGAGGAAGAACGGCGGCTTCTCCGCCGCATTCTGCCGGAATCGGATCATTTTACAATTAATAAATTAAATAATATAATGATTTTTTTTTTTTTTTTTTTTGAAGTTTGAATTTAAAGTAAACCAAACCTGTCTGGCGGAGGCTTTTCTGTAAGTAAGCATATGGGCGACGGCGGGGATGATGTAGACGGTGAAGCTAACCAAAAGAGCGCCGACGGCGGAGTTGATGGGTCCGAAGAAAGGGAAAATAATAGCTAAGAACCATATTGGGATAACCACCGGCAGCCTCACCAACGCCCTTAGGCACAGGCTTTTTGTGTCGTGCATTCCTATCACTTTCTCCCATACGAAGTACAACGGCGTACATGCAAACCCAAACGTTATGAACTGCATGTTAAAGAAAGAAATTAGGATTTGAAATGGTGGCGGGGTGTAACCGCCCAAGTACATCGCTAACAGACATTGTCCCTAACAACCCCTCCCCAACCGACGTGGGGATCTAGCAATTCACCCCCTTCATAGCCCCGCATCCTTATTGGCACACCACCTTATGTCCTCCCCCTTTAGAGCTCGACCTCCTTGCTGACATATCGCCCCGTGTCTGACTTTAATACTATTTGTAACACCCCAAGCACACTTCAAAGTTAGCTGACATTGTCCTTTTTGGACTTTTCGTTTCGAGCTTCGCCACAAGATTTTTAAAACATGTCTGCTAGCGAGAGGTTTCCACACCTTTTTTCGACATGGGATCTCACAAATAGTGTTTTCAAAACGGGTTCTATCTAACCCTATTTTCCATGCATTTCTTAGGGCTTTCGGGTATGCAAACATCGCATTATTCTCGATTAATTTATTTATGGGTAAAAACATAAAACCCTAAAAATTTAAATGCCAAAATTGTGGTTTAATGTTAAAGACAACAGATTAAAGAGGAAAATAAACAAGAAGTCAACGCGAAAGTCAAAGTCAAAGTATAAGAAAACGGGGAAATGGAACGGACCTGGTGAATGAGCATTAAGATAACGGCAGCATCACGGAAGCGGTTCTTGGGGAGTAGAGAGAAGGCGTTGGAATGGTTAAGAAGCTCGTCGCCAAAAGCCCAGTAGACGGCGGAAGCAGACGGAAGCGTTAAAGTGAAAACGTACAGCGTGGCCATAAGGTAAATGTACTTAAACTTCTGGGGTTTCCACATGGCATGCATTATTTCCCTGTCATCATTTTCCTTAATCTTATTGTAATAATTAATCAAAATTATAAATTAATAAACAAAACAAATATAATTTTTATTTTATATATATATATATATATTTTAAAAAAAAAGGGGGCTTACACAGTGACAGCGTGGCCGCCGAAGGTGTACAGAATATTGGTGGCGCCAGTGAAGTAAAGCACCAGTTTTGTCGGCCCCGAATGGGTGACGCCTTCAACCTAAACAAACAAAAAGGCAAGAGTTCAGAGAGAGACAAGGCGGAGAGAGCGGCGGAGAGAGAGAGAGAGAGAGAAGGACCTGGCCGTGAACGAGGGCGGCGACAGCCATGTACCAGGCGGTGTAAGTGGTCATTCCGAGGCCGAGAAACGACCAAATCCGGTAATTGTGAAAAGACGGTATGAAAACAGTGGTGGCGCAACATGCTCCGAAAATGTATGTCCATGTTCTTTTGTCCAAGTGGTCATTAATGTAATAAATATTACTGTCCTCACCAAAAACATTTTTAAATTATTTCAGCTCAATTTCCATTTTTTTTAATTAATTAATTATATATATATATATAAAACACAAATAAAATACTTAATTTAATAATTTTGGTTTTGATATCGTTACCTTGCGCATCCAATAAGCTGGATGACAGATCCAAATAGAAGGAAAGTACAGTTGAAAGCGAGCCCCACAGCCTTCCAGTAAGGTCCCAACAGCCCATCAAGAACTTCGAACCACTGCAGAGTTATAAAAAAACGGCGTCGTTTCATCATTTCGAGTCAAACTGTAGTGGGTTACGAAATTCGAAGCTTCTGAGAAAGCTTTAATGGAGGAACCTGGATGACATGGTTTTTGAAGCTGACGTTTTCCTTCTCCTTTCTGCTACGGTATTCAACATACAGAACACTGATCAAATACGCCGTCCAACTTCCGATCAGCCCATAAAAAATCTGGAAAATGATGCCGGAGAGCATTCCGAGCTGTGAAAATGAGTAGGGCAGAGTCAAAAGCACTTGAGCGACCTGTAAAAATTCGGCAAAATCCAGTGAGTGAGAGAGATTTAGTGGTTTCCCGGGGAAACTCAGAGCTGTATTCCGGTGAGGTAAGGGAGAATTTTACTTGATTTGAAGCGCAGCTAAACCAAGCGTCCCAAACGGAGCCGCCGTGCCAGAGGAGGTTTTTCATTTGGAAAACAGAGTTTTGTGGTTGTTCTCCGCCATCAAGTTCTCCCCCTTTCTCCTTTCCGCTGCTTTGCTCCACCTCGTTCGCGGCGGTCGGAACAATTGCTTCCTCTGCTTGTGTTTGTCCCACCATTTTTCTAAACGTCTAAATCTTTACAGATCTGTTGGAAATTAACGCAAAACAAGACATTAATATAAGACAAAGTTCCCAGATCCAAAAACAGAGTAACCCAAATCAAAATCATCCAAAAACGGAAAACAAAAACATTTAAAAAAAAAAAAACCCAATTTTCCCTTAAAAACAACAAACCTTACACGAAACGTCACTGTCTTCAACACCCAAAAAAGAAACAAACAGATCTGTTTACCGTTCAGTCCAAAACAGAGCAAGAAATCTCAAAACAGAGTAAAGCCTTTAAGAACTTTATTCTTCTTTCGTGGGGTCAAATCGCCATAAACGAGCTCAAATCGAAAAGGGTTAGCTAGTGGAGTCTCAGAAATTAATGCGCCACCATTACAGCAGTGATCAACCCAAAGACGGCGGCCGGCGACGGCGACAGACAGAGAATCTAAAAAGGGTAAAAAAAAAAAACAGAGTTGACAGGGGAAGCAGTAGTTTCTGCAAGTTTCGAAGAGGCTTTTCTTCAGAAAAAGGAGCTTTTTAGCACTGTGTATGGAAGCAGAGGAATGATTTATATCGTAACAAACAGAAGGGTTCAAGTTTTTGGCGTTTTTTTTCTCTCTTTCTCTCTCTAGGATGAGAGAGAAAATGAATGAAGTAATGAAATTTGGGCTGTGGGATTCGATTCTTCTTGAGGCGTTTTCTTTTTCTGGGAAACGCAGAATTTGGAAAAGAATTACAAGAAATTGTGATATTCTTTTGCATCAGCCACAGCCACTGCGCCTATTTATAGCCTCATTCTACTCGTCACCTGCAACAGTAAACTATTTCTACCGCAACTATTTACCGTTCCTGAGGTTAATTAGGGTAAATATAAACCAAATTAAACCGGAAGCTTTAAAAACATACCCCAAAAAAAAAAAACAGATTTTTTTATTATTTCATATTAATAATTATTAAATGCAAATTCGATACATTTTTACAATTTCTGGTTGAATTTTACAACTTTTTTACCATAATTACCCTAGTCAGGAGAATGATAAGAGATATAGATATAATCACATGATTAAAATTCGAGATTTTTTATTTATTTATTTAATTTGTTACTTAGATCACCGGTCATGATATTATAATTATTTATCAATATACTCGGTACATATTAGAAATTAAATTAATATTTTTTAGATTAAAAATTAAAATTATTAAGTGATAAAGTGATACGAACTAATAATTTTCTATTTTATTTATTAAAAAAATTATAAAAAGGGAAATAAATGTAATTTTGGAGAGAAATTATTAATATTTAAATTGTTTTAAATTATTAATATTAAGTGATAAAGTGATATGAACTAATAATTTTCTATTTTATTTATTAAAAAAATCCATAAAAAGGGAAATAAATGTAATTTTGGAGATAAATTATTAATATTAAATGATAAAGTGATACGAACTAATAATTTTCTATTTTATTTATTAAAAAAATCCATAAAAAGGAAAATAAATGTAATTTTGGAGAGAAATTATTAATATTTAAATTTTGAGAAGCTGCCGCTGCCACTTCCTCTCCGCCGCCCCAATGAGTGAGATGATTGAACTTCCGATTCCCAGTTTCTGTTCGACGGCGGCGGTGAGGCCCATCGGCGGGCAGCGGCTCCACCAGGGATCCAACGGCTGAGAGACTCTGATTTATTTATTTTAAAGAATAAAGAAAAAAAATTGGGATGGGATCAACAGCTGAGATGCAATACGGCAATTATTAGAGGGGTAGAGAGAATAATCACACGTGACATAGAGCATAAAGTGCTTCAGTTTCTAATAAAACTTTATAACTTTATTTAATAAAGTCAAATTTCATGGGTTCCTTCAAACCCTAAAAATAACCTTACGAATATTAATACGATAACGAGATAACGACCAATGGGTTAGAGTAGTGTGGAAAATATCGTTCGACAAGAGTATGAAATTCAACGATTTAGCGGTTTTATTGAGTTGACTCATGAAGCAACTTAATCTTTAAATTTATATTTTATATTGAATTCAGTGAATAAATGGTTTAGTATCGAACCTAGATTTGGCCTTAGAGGACTATTCAGCTTCTAGCTTGTTGATGAGGCTAAGTTACGAAATGATTTGTTGGGTTAGTAGCACCTATATTATGTAACAACCCAAGCCTACCCGCTAGCAAATATTGTCTGTTTTGACCAGTTATGTATCATTTTCAACCTCACGATTTTAAAACAAGTTTGACAGTGATAAGTTTCCACACTCTTGTAATAAATGTTTTACTCTCCTCACCAATCGATGTAGGAACTCACAATCCACCCCCCTTGGAAGCCAACGTTCTCACTGGTACACCGTCATATGTCTGGCTCTGATACTATTTGTAACAATTTTGTTTTGACCGTCATATGTCTATTTTGACCAATTAAGTATCATTTTCAACCTCAAAGTTTTAAAACAAGTTTGATTTTCACACTCTTATAAGAAATGCTTTACTCCCTTCTCTAATCGATGTAGGATCTCACAATCCACCTCATTGGAAGCCAACGTCCTCACTAGCACACCGTCATGTGTCTGACTCTGATACTATTTGTAACAATTTAAGCCCACCGCTAGCAAATATTGTCCAATTTATCCCATTACGTATCTCCGTCAAGCTCACCGTTTTAAAACGCGTCTATTAAGGCGAGATTACACACCCTTATAACGAATGCTCGGTTCTACTCTCTTGAACGGGACCAAATCTATTATCACAATGTAATAGAAATAAATTCACTCAACCAAATAAAGTTAACAAATTTAGAATTTTGACTAAAAACGTTTGTCATTTGACTGGTGCTAAAGTGGAGTAGGGGTGAGGTGGAGCCAACCAATAAAAAAACGCCCTAAGATTTCGTCAACACAAATAAAATAAAATAAAATAAACTTATTTTTAGGTTAATTAAACTTTGTGTTTAGTGGAAGAAGTAATGATTAGCGAATGGATTTTGTCCACACTAATTATTAATTATTATTAATTAAAAAAATAAACCCTAAAACCACAAAGGATCAAAATTCGGAGTATGTTCCATTGTTGAGATGCACATGGGACCCTCAATTTTCGGCCTCCTCGATTTCCACTCAAATATATATATATATATATATTTTTTTTTTAATTTTAATTTGATATAATTAAATAAGTAGATATTATATATATATATATATATATATATATATATGAAAATTGAGAGATTGGAAGTGGGTTCTAAAAGGGATTAGTCATTAGAATAAGGGCACTAAGAGGGGTACCCAATGCCTCCACTCAAAGTGATGGCGGACACCCTTTTCACACCTAGAGGAGAGAGAATAAGCACTTCCCAATTATTTTCCTTTTTTTTTTTCTTTTTTTTTTTAAATTTAATTTCAAATTTTAATATTTACAGTTTCTACCCAATAATAATAACAAGCATAGGATTAATTTCAAATATTATTCATATCATATCTTCATATATACACATATTCCCAATATATCATATGCTCTATAATATCCAATGAAACCAAATATTTGTCTAAACTATCATATTTGATATCACTCTTAAACTTTATTTTAAGATAAGATTTAAATTTTAATGAGGCATTCACATATATATTTATTTATATGGTGGAAAAGTGTTTTTTTTAATATAAAGGCAACTATATTTATGAACGTGGATTTGATTTATATGGGTTGAGATCTAAAGCTACTATTTATTTAAATTTTAAATTATATTATAGAATATGCTTTTGAAATTAAAAAAAAAAAAAANAAAAAAAAAAAAAAAAAAAAAAAAAAAAAAAAAAACTTCCATCCTATGATTTCAATTTTGATGCTATAAATAAATAATTATATATATATATATATATATTAATAAATTAAAGCAATTATAATTATTAAATATATAGTATTAAGTATGTTGGGAATAGTTTACACATGCCAATTATTCATATTTTGTGTGATGATATTTGATATGATTGATTTGTATATTTGCTTAATTAAAGTATATGAAAATAAATAAATAAATAATATTTAAATGTATAAAATTTAAAAATATTCGAAAAAGTGATTTCAAATGGAATCTTAGATCTATTTTCAATTTTGTCTACATTAAAAAAAGATAGTACAACAAATAAATAAAATCCCAAATTTTTCCTTTTTTATTTATTTATTATTTATTTTGAATGAAAATGGATTTTATTATGACCATTTTTTGGGTTTCTTTATTAAAATATTCTCTCTTCAAAAAAAATTATTTATCTTCGTTTTTAAATTTGACTAATATCACGTGACCACGCACGTAATATTCTTAATCCCATAACAATTTTAAAGTAAGGTATTAAAAATGAGAAATAGAAATAGAATTAAATAAAATATACTCTAAATCAAAAGAATATTAAGATATAATATCTAAGATATATTCTATCAATAATATATTCTCCAAATATTATATGTCAGTCCAAAGTTGAGTCAGAGTGTGAACCCTATTTTTAGATCGGTAAAGTTGATCCGACTAAAGAAGTTCCAATTCTCAAACCAACTAAATTGGTTTTAGAAAAATTCAACTTAATGCAAACTGAAGAAAAAAAAAATCTAATCTGACTCATAGTCCAAGTTGTTTAGACCATTAGGTCATATGAATATTTGTACAATTATTACAGAGCTATACTTGCTTTAGTGATGTTAATGGAACGCATGAGGTCAATATGATTGACAAATACTTTAATATTTATTAAGTGATTTTGATTTGTACGATATAAAACTAGAAAATTTAAGTGTGTTTGATTTAATTATCTCGATTATAAGTTGATAATCTCCTAATCTTACCTAAATTGAAACAAATCAAGTAAATCAAATTAAAACGTTTCCCTTTAAAATGTCAAAATAAATACGCTAAATTAATAAAAATATCTTTACATTATTAATTTGGTAGGGAATCGTTAGTACTTTATTTTAAAAATACCTTTAAACATTTATTATTGTTTAAAAAATATCTTTAAAATTTAAAACGCTTCGCTGATACCCTTCAACTTTAAAATAAATAAAAAAAAATACATTTTCCGTTAGTACTATGTTTAAAATTTATTTACGAAGATTTAAAAATAGTATTAATACCTTTTAAAAAAAATATGTTTGGTCGAAAACCATTTATCAATACTTCATGTATTATTTCAAAACTTTTTAATTTACCAGGGTTAAAAAGTATTTTTGAAATAAAATTTTTATTTTTTTTNTTTTTTTTTTTTTTTTTGAAAGATTAATAATTTTTTTAGATTTTTTAAAAAATTAAGAGTGGATGGATATTTTTGAACCTGAGAAATAAATAAATAAAAAGGAAAATCTCACGGTAACATTCCAGTTTAATTTTTTTTTATTTATTTCTCCTGTAAGCTTACGTAAGCATGACGAAGTATTGAGAAAAATAAATTTAAGATTAAATGGAATTATTGGTAGTGGAGAAGGAAAATATGATGGATTTTGTGTTAAATAATAATAATAATAAAATAAAAAGTGAATTAAAGTTATCACATAAACATTCTCTCATATTTGAGAATCTTTATGATTATTGGAAGCAAAAAGGGAATTTTTATGATTATCGTCTTCTTTAATGTAGGGACAACCAAGAACTTGAGGAATTTTACTTTTTATAAAATTAATTTACCAATATATTCATTTTTATTGAGTCAATTTAGTAAATGATTTTTTTTTATTTATTTTAAATTTCAACCTATCTTGATTCTAAAAACTTTTCGTTATTAACGTAAACATGATGTTTTGACACGTGACACAAATGAGCATATTGAGTCAAGAATCCACCCTCTTAAGGTATCCAACGTCCTCTCGATGTTTGACTCTCATACCATTTATAATAGCTCAACCCACTCTAGCAGATATTGTCCTCTTTGAGTTTTTCCTCAAGGTTTTAAAATGGGTTGACTAAGGAGAGGGAGAGGGTTTCACACCTTTACAAGAAATGTTTCATTCCCCTCCCAAGTGTTGTGAGATCTAACAATGGTAATCAATTCATTCTATTGGACAGTAAATATAGACACTGGTTCGAGAGGGAAACAAAACATTTCTGATGTAGAAACCTCTCCTTAATAGACGTATTTTAAAAATCGTAAGGTTGACGACGATACGTAACAGATCAAACGAAGAGTTTGAGTTGTTACCAGAACTAAAACAAAGAGTCCCAAATTTTATTACAAATCCTTACTAATACCCGTAAATATTTAGGAACTCCTAATTCACAGATGCTAAAAATCTAAATTAAATTTATTTTATTTTAAATTATTACCCTTCTTTGAAATTAGAACTAACATATTAAATTTATTTATTTGAATTAATTAACTAACTAATCAATTAAAAAAATCATATTAAGCAATTTGTTCTCTTATACTTCATTAATTAACCATATTTTTTCATCAGCAAAAACATACCCATTAAATCAAAAAAAGATTTTTTTTTTCTAAATTAATAAAAAATATTAAATATTTATTAATACAATTTTAATATTTTATATGCAAGTATTTAATGGTTTAAAATTACAAAACTAAAAAAAAAAAAAAAAAAAAAAAAACCCCCAACGTCTACCAAGCATTAATTATTAAGTCTTAAACATTAATTATTTCAAAGATTAATTATTCAGTGTATTCAAACATATAAATTAATTATTCAAAACATTTAAAATTTAGATATTTATTATCCATGATCCAAGGACCTTACGAATTATTATATTTTAAAACATCAAAATAATAATAATAATAATAATAATAATAATAAAAGAAAGAAAGACAGTGCGGAGATTTGAATCCGACAGAAGCATTGTAGTAATTAAAGATTTGGTATAGTGAAGAACATTGAATGGAACCATCAGAACGGCGCCTCCGGTGGTTCCGGCGTCGGGAAAGCCGCCGTGATTCTTTGTGTCAATTACAACTTTACCCTCCCACTGCCCATTGGATTGTCTTGTATTCTGTGTTAGAATTGGTCAATCCATTAGAATAGCTTGAAGTAATAGTGTGAGGCACAGTTTTGCATAAACTTGATATTCTGTATCCCTCGGCATTCGATCCTTTTTCTCATTTATTTCCCCCAATTTTTAGTATTNCGGCATTCGATCCTTTTTCTCATTTATTTCCCCCAATTTTTAGTATTCCCATAATACCCAATCCTTTAGTTCACACGGTCAAAATAATGTTTAAATTTTGTTATCATTCTTCAAGGTTATTTTGGTAAATTCATAATAATTTATCTATTTCAATATTTCAATTTCTCATCCTTTATTTTTATAAAAATATTGATTTCAAGTAAATTTTCAATGGATTATTTCTATTTTTTAATATAATTTCTATTAAATAATATAATATCTCTACTTGTCATGTATTTAAAATATTATTTTTAATAATTTCAAAATTTAACGGGATAATTTTCATTTAAATTTAAGTTATATTTTAAAATTGATTTCTCACATTAAAATTTAAATCTATATATAAAAAAAATTAAAATTAATTTAGTGGTGTGGAAGTTAGGTTAAAATTAAAAATATTATTTGTGTGGATTTGACGTTACTAATTTATTAGGAATCAAATGAGAACCCATACCAGTCTTAGAGAGGAAGATATTAATCCATTTATTTATCAACATTTATGCTTTCAATAAGGATATGGCAAGATCTGTAATTGTCAATAAAGGATCTCAAGATATTATACGCAACTGGATTTTTTTTTTTTTTCATAAATTTTATAATTTATAATTAATTTATTTACTGACTGGTAAATCTCTTTCACTCTCTTGTAAAAAAAAAAAATGTTTTATCTCTCAAACTGACGTGTGATCTTACAAATCATCTCCTTTAGTATCCTCGTTGACATACCATTTAATGTCCGACTCTGATACCATTTTTCAACTAATGTAGTATCTCACAATCCACCCCATTGGGGGCTCAACGTCCTGATTGGCACACTGCCCGATGTCTGGCTTTGATAACAGTTGTCAACCAATGTGGGATCTCACAATCCACTTTCTTTGGGGTTCAATGTCCTCGTAGCAGATATTGTCGGGTTCCGATACCATTTGTAACATCCCACTAGTAGATATTGTCTGCTTTTACTTGTTACGTATTGTCATCAACTTATGATTTTAAAATGCGTCTATTAAGGAAAGGTTTCCACTCTTATAAAACATGTTTCATTCTCATATCCAATTGACGTGGGACCTCACATTAATGATCAAAACTGAATTACACATTCACCATTTAGATCTAAGCTGCACGACTAAGAAATATAAATTCAAAACTCAGTTCAATAAGTCGAGTTTCAATATTATAATTTTTTATTTAAGAACCAACGGTATAATATTAAGAAACAAAAAGCTAGAACTTAATAATGAAAGTTGACGATGTCTTCATCGATTCAACGATACTGATATCGTAGTAACGAGCGTTAGTAAGCATGACGTATGAGATTTATGCAACTATGATAATGATATATAATAAGGTCTAAAAAATGAAAGCATTGTATACATAATAATAATAATAATAATAATAATGGGGTGAGATTGGTAACCCCACGAGGGGACATTGGGGCCTTTGGAGCGTGCGATGCAAATGGGCTCCCACGCACGCCCGTCGCCCTCGCCTTGATTTATAAATTTTTTTGCCTAAAATTTCATTATTATTAATTTCTTCCATTTTCAATCATAGCTTTGGCTTTGTTGTGTTACATGAACATATGCCCCCACCTCTTTGTGTTTTTGAACATGCAACTTTATCTCAACCACCAAAGATTATTGTAAATTGATTTTTTAATTTTTTATATAAAAAAAATTAGGAATATAAACGGGTTAGGTTCGAAAAATCTTTCGAACTAACTTGAAATTTTGGGTTCGATTGGTTGGTGGTCTAAACAATCTGGATAAAGTTCACAACTCGAGTAAGTTAGATTGTCTAGTTGTTTTTTTAATTACTGGAAAATTAATTTTAACTAAAATCTCATAAAATTTAAATATCAAATATTTATCCGTCATAATATATTATTTATATTATATATTGATTATAAATGTTAAATATTTTTATTATTTTTTAAAATAAGTAGGTTGAGTTGGATTGAATTGTAATCTTTATCAGTTAGTTGGTTGACTCAACTTAAAAAAATGTCAACCGATATAAATTTTTTATTTTTCAAAAATTAAATTTGAATCCTGAAAAAAAAAACATGTTTTTTTATGGTTTGAGTCGGTTATTGAGTCATATGAACCTCGTAAAAAAACCATGAAATTTAATCATTTTCTAAGAATTTAAATTGAGATTGTTTTTTTTTTCTTTTCCAAATTTTAAAACAAAAATGAAATGAATAATTATTTATCCATTTTTTAAAATATCTAATTAATACAACGCAATAATTTAAATATTTGGTTTTATAACGAACAAAAACAAGAAAATGTTATTGTACACGTTGCCATATTATTTTTTAAAATAAAAATAATAAAAAGAAAAAAAGAAATGATCAAATACAATTTTCTTTTTCTCCCTTGAAAAAACAAAAAACAATAAATGCAGATCTAAACGGAAATAAAACTACATGATCAAAGTCAAACTTCAAAAATTGTAAGAATAAAAATTATTAAAATTAATTTTTTTATTAAAATACATTAAACTGTTCAAAGTGAGAAAAAAAAAAAAGTAATAAAAATTCGTGTTTTCGTAGAAATTAAAATTATAATAAGCTGACACTAGAGTTGACCTTCTGATACATTCAGATTGCACGAGTTGCAAGAATTTGACTAAAAATAGGTTGACCTTTTGAATTCTTCGGAGATTACTATTTCAATTAAAAATTTAACATTAATTTTCCCTATAAATTTATATGAAAATTATTGTTTTTATTCAAAGGAGATGAAAATAAAAAAATAAAATTACGGTTTTTGAAAAAATGAATATTTTTNTATATATATATATATATATATATATATATATATATATATATAGTTTTGTATCTGTATATAATGTATGGTTTGGAGCAGAAAATTGGGTATGAGTGGGGACGATGAACATAATCTCTTTCATTCTCTATTTAAACGAAAATTCTTCAATCTAAACCTTAACTCCACAGATTAAATAGATGGTCGGACATAATTTCATATAGTTATATAAATATCCTGTTACGTCAATCAACATATAAAAATTATTTATTTATTTATAGCGGTTGAGAGTGAGAGTTTTTGGTCGAGAAAAAGGGTTTTCAACATATTTCTCGAATCCCAAATAATTAATTTGGCAAGTGAACGTTGTAGGGTAAATGTGTGCAAGTAAACATTGGTGTAGAGAACTCGAAATTAAATCTTAGGCAATTGAGTTTAGTCACATTATTGAACTTGAAGATCAATAAGATTGAAATAATGCGCGCGCATATATATATATATAAATTAAACTGTTTTCCATGTGACTATGTTTCTCCATGAAAGATACAGTTTTGGTCCCCAAGCCCATGCCCACACATTTTGATGCCCCTTTCAAGCATTAAAATTGTTTTCGAACCTATTATTTTCTTGTTCACGTTTCCTAAAAATACTTTTTCTCAAACTTGATCGAGTCTCGATCATCCATCGTTAACAGATATTGTATGTTTTAGCCCATTACGTATCGTCGTCAGCTTCACGGTTTTAAAACGTGTCTGTTTTGTTCCCCTCTCCAACCGATCTGGGATGTAACAATCCACCCCTCTTGGAAGCCAGTGTTCTCGTTGGCACACCGCCCTGTGCCTGACTCTAATACCATTTATAACAACTCAAGCCAACCGCTACCAGATATTGTCCACTTTGGCCATTACGTATCGCCCGTCAATCTCACTGTTTCATTTCAGCATGCTGTCTCCTAGGGAGAGGTTTCAACACCCCTTATGAGGAATACTTTGTTCCCCTCTCTAACCAACGTGAGATCTCACAATCCACCCTCTTGGGGACCACCGTCCTTGCGAACACACCGCCTGATGTCTGGCACTAATACCATTTATAACAACTCAAGTCCACCACTAGCATAGTCCACTCTGACCATTACATATCGTCATCAGCCTCACAGTTTCAACACGCGTTTTCTAGGGAGAGGTTTCCACACCCTTATAAAAAATGTTTCGTTTCTCTCTTCAATCGATGTGAGATCTCACACTCTTCTAATTATTATCGAGAAAAAAAAAACAAAAAAACAAAAATGTCGAAGACGGGTGAAGATATTATTTCCCTATTGTTTTGACATAAACAAAACCCTAAAAACAAAGGGACCCTACACAAAGAAGCATTGCATTAATTTCAGCCAATTTCGTTAAAGAAAAATTTGGAGGTGTTCCATGTCATGAATCCACTTTCTTGTTGCCAAATTGCAAACTCCAATGTGATCTGTCGCTCACTTGTCTGGTAAGAGGAGAATATGAGTGAAAAAGCCTTGTCCACCACAACCAATGCCAATCAACAAACACAGCAATTCAAATTCTATATGACCTGCTCTTCTTTTCTCTTGATGGGAAAACACACAACACTTCATCAATCTTTTCACATCAATTTGGCAATCATGGTTTCAAAATTTTGTATGGGTTTCTTATAATCTTACTTTGTGTGGCTCTGAGTTCTTTGTAGGGTTTTGGAATCTTGGCTAGCTTCCCATTTGCAATTCCTCCCAACCTTCTTTACCTCTTAGTATCGAATAATGCTTCATTTCTAGTGTATTGGCCCGTTACGTAGTGTTGTTAGCCTCACGAGGTTTTCACACTCTTATAAGAAGTGTTTCGTTTCACTCTCTTCTCAAACCGATGTGGGATCTCACCGTCCACCTCCCTTAAGGGCTGTTTCCATTTGTAACAGCTCAAGTCCACTGTTAGTAGATATTGTCTGCTTTGGCCCGTTATGTATTGTCGTAAGCATCACGGTTTTAAAACGTGTCTATTAAGGAGAGATTTTCATACCCTTGTACTTCGTTCTACTCTCCTCCAACCGATGTGGGATCTCACAATCCTTCTCCCTTAGGGCTGATATCATTTGTAATAGCCTAGGTCCACCGCTAACAGACATTGTTCGTTTTGGTCTGTTACGAATAGTCGTCAGCCTCACTGTTTGAAAAAGTGTCTACTAGGGAGAAGTTTCCGCACCCTTATAAGAAGTGTTTCGTTCCATTCTCCAACCAATGTGGGATCTCACAATCCTTCTCCCTTAAGGCTGATATCATTTGTAACAGCCCAAGTCCACTGGTAACAGACATTGTTCATTTTGGTCTGTTACGTATTGTCGTTAGCCTCACGGTTTGAAAAAGCGTCTACTAGGGAGAGGTTTCCGCACCCTTATAAGAAGTGCTTCGTTTCATTCTCCAACCAATGTGAGATCTCATAATCCTCCTCCCTTAGGGGCTGATATCATTTGTAACTACCCAAGTCCACCGCTAGCAGATATTGTCCGTTTTGACTCGTTACGTATTGTCTTCAGCCTCACGGTTTGAAAATGCGTCTACTAGGGAGAGGTTTCCGCACCCTTATAAGAAGTGCTTCGTTTCATTCTCCAACCAATGTGAAATCTCATAATCCTCCTCCCTTAGGGCTGATATCATTTGTAACCACCCAACTCCATCACTAGCAGATATTGTACGTATTGTCGTCAGCCTCACAGTTTTAAAATGCGTCTACTAGGAAGAGGTTTCCACACCCTTATAAGAAGTGCTTAGTTCCACTCTCCAACCAACGAGGGATCTCACAACAAGCCTAGTTATTAGAGATGTCCATGGGTGAAGTGTATCTCGTCCATATTTCCCGTTTAAATGTAGATTTTGCGCTCCGCTTAGGATGGTCCCCATATAACACTAGTCTCGTGGTTTAAATGGATATTTCTACTAGTTGTTACGTAAATTCGAACTTTAAATTTAATGGTGCGCAGTTTTCGAAACTTATAACCTAAGTATGTGAAGAACGAGGGTGGGGAGGAGGCTAGAACCTATAGCCACATTTGTTGGTTTGTGGAATATGAACCCTATAGCCCCATTTAGATGCTCGTGGTCAAATGAAATTGAGACCATTTACAAAGAATGATCAAATGAGTAGAGATTGGGAGGACCCAATTCCATAACAACTAGCCTACATATGTAAGACAATGACACACTATTTTGGAGAAAATAATCGAGAATAATACGAGAATGATCAAGTAACAAGAAAATCTCACCATCTATCTTCTTTGAGGCCCAACGTCCTCGTGGGCACATCTTTCGATGTTCGACTCTGATATCATTTGTAACAGCACAAGTCCACTGCTAGTAGATACTGTTAGCTTTAACCCGTTACATATCGTTGTTATCCTTACAGTTTTAAAACGCGTCGATTATGGAGAGGTTTTCAGATTCTTATAAAGAATATTTTGTTTCGTTCCCTAATTGACGTGAGATCTCATATATATATATATATATATATATATATATTTTTTTTATTCTAATTTTTACAACTTTATGACGTGTTTAATGTCAAACTAAATAAAAGTTCGAGAAGGTTATTAGAAATGGACTAAAATAAAAAAAATTTGAAAATTCAAGTATCGAAACATAAATTTTGAAAGTTTAGGAACCAAAATAGGAAATACTGAAAAGTCTATGGACTAAAATGAAAATTTAAAGTTTAGATAGACGAGTATTATCTCTTAGCTATGGAGTGGATACCCATCTTCGAGACTAGGTCCCATGTTCCTAAGCCAAATTACGAAACCACCCTCCCCAAACCATTGAAATTACCAGTAGAACAACAAGGTTTACAATGTAATTCTTAGTGGAAGGGAGGGGTATTTTGGGGACATAGATTATCCTTCTTGTCAAAGCATTTAATGGCGATTCAATGAGTTGAAGAGGTTTTGGCTAGAGTTTGGAGGAATTCGGAGACAAACATTCGAATTGAGGGGCCCTCGTGCTTGTCACGTGCTTATAGTCTTGTAGACCAAAAAGACAGTTGCCCAACAAAGCCAACTCAACCCCTCCCTTATCCCTCATTCTCCTGCCACGTAAGCAACCTACATTTCTCCACGTGGCATTCATAGCCTTTTTAAGAAGGTCCACTCCATGCCACGCTTGTAATTTTCTATTTTATTTATTAAATGTAATGTAAATGAAACTTACAATAACTTTATCCTAATCTTATTCTAATTAAAAAAAATAATAATAATTAGTGAGATTTACTTTTACAGTTAATATAAAAATAAATAGATCTATATATATATATATATATATATATTTTTTGTATTTATTATATATATATATATATTTTAAAAAATATCATTTTTCACATTTTATGAGAGAAAAAAATGAAAAAAAAAAAAGTAAAAGGAAAAGGAAATAATAACGGCCAAAAGCACTTTAGAGAATGGATAATTATTTAAAGGCAATAGGCGTATGAACAGAGCTCTGTTTGTTTCTTATGGCAATGACTAATCATTTCTCCTTTTTTCTTCTTCTCCTTGCAGACAAGGTGTTCGACGAAATGCCCAAATGAGATCTCTATATCAAATCCTTTCCCTTTCATCTCCACCTTTTGGCGACAACTAACAACATAGCGTGGTATGAAATTTAATTTTAAGATTTCATACCTAAATTTCTTTTTCACTTAGATATTAACACGAACTACAACGTCCACTATGGTTTGTTTTGACTCGTTACGTATTGTTGTCACCCTCACGATTTTAAAACACTTTTATTATAGAGAGGTTCTAGCCCTACTTTGACCAGTGTCTCGCATCGTTTGGTGACTGGCTCTAATATCATTTACAACGGCCCAAACCCACCGGTAGTAGATATTGTTTGTCTTGACACATTACATATCGTCGTCAGCCTTACGATTTTAAAACACTTTTATTATTGAGAGGTTCTAGCCTTACTCCGACTAGTGTCTTGCACCGTCCGATGACTGACTCTAATACCGTTTATAACATCTCAAACCCATTGCTAGTAGATATTGTCCATCTTAACTCCTTACATATCGCTGCTGTCAACTTCACGATTTTAAACACTTCTATTATGGAGAGGTTCTAGCCCTACTCCGATCAGTGTCTTGCATTGTCTGGTGACTAGCTCTTATACGATTTATAACAGCCCAAACCCACAACTAGTAGATATTGTCTGTCTTGACCCATTACTTATCGTCATCAGCTTCACGATTTTAAAACACTTCTATTATGGAGAAGTTTTAGCCCTACTCCGACTAGTGTCTCACTCCGTCCGGTGACTAACTCTGATACCATTTATAATAACCCAAACCCACCGCTAGTAGATATTGTCCATCTTGACCCATTCATATCGTCGTCAGCCTCACGATTTTAAAAACACTTATATTATGGAGTGTTCTAGCCCTACTCCGATCAGTGTCTCGCACTGTTTGGTGACTAGCTCTTATACGATTTATAACAGCCCAAACCCACAACTAGTAGATATTGTCTGTCTTGACCCATTACATATCATCGTCAGCCTCACGATTTTAAAACACTTCTATTATGAAGAGTTTCTAGCCCTACTCCGACTAGTGCCTCGCACCGTCCAATGACTAACTTTAATACCATTTATAACAGCTCAAACCCACCGCTAGTAGATATTGTCTATCTTGACCCATTACATATCGTCGTCAGCCTTAGATTTTAAAACGCGTTTGCTATGAAAAAGTTTTCACACTCTTATCTCTAATTGACGTGGGATCTCATGAAGTAAAAATTTGTATTAAAGAGCTTTTGTCGGGATAAGAATTGCAAACGAGAACGAAACGAGACCAAATTTGATTCGGTTTGTTTAAGCTCAAAATACAAAAGGTGAAGAAAGGTGGGTAGGGTTGAATGAGTTGAAAACCCACTAGATTTTGCCTGCTTATGAGTGGGTAATGGGTAAAATGCACGAAGGGATTGGAGGGTTTGTGGCAGACATGGAGGGAACTCATAGTGATCGAGTGTGTTTGTTAACAAGAATGCATGGAAAGAGAGATTCTTTTATGTAATGGTACATTGCCCACCATAATCAAAACCTTATAATAACAAAACACCTTTCTTTCGGTGTGTTTGGAATTCTATACAATTACTCGTTCTTCCTCGTAATCATTGTTTTTCTTTTCTAAGTGCTCGGGACCGAGTTTTAGCTTCTTCGTAATCGAAGGTGTAGGCCATAGTTGACCTTCGAATGGAACGTTTAGGTCATGTTTGATAAGTGTTTATGTTTCGTTTGATGGTCATTTGGTTTTAGTATTTAAAAATTATGATTTGTTTATGCAATTATTTACATGGTTTTCATTTTTTTAAAAATAAATATTTGAATTATTAGTGGGATTTCAAATAAATAATGTTAAGAAAATAAAATTGGATAAGTTTGATCAAGCTTGACATAGACAAGTACGATGGAAATGGTTGTCTCAATATTCAATTGGTCCTGTTTTTTCTCGAACTTGACTTGGATTTGAACCGATTAAGTAATGGGTAGGGCCGGGACGGGGAAGCCATCCTCGTCCTTATCCACGCCACCTATTTCATTCCTCATTTTTGCGAAATTCCCCCATTTATTTTTGTGGGTTTCATGGCCGAAATTCCTTATAAGAAATTTGGAGGGTACGTTAATTTTATTATTACATCATATTTTTTTAATAATTAAAAATTTTAAATATTAGAGAGTTTCAAAATTAACTAATTTTTTTTAATATAGGAAAAATGCATATGTGCATGTGTGATGAAAATATATTTATATTTAACGGGGCGGGGACGGGGACGAGGAATATAATCCCGTTCCTGATTCCATTTATCTAACAGAAAAAAATGTTTCCCATTCCCTCCTTCATTCCCCGTCTAAATGGGGAATCCCCTCCCCATTCGGGATGGGTCTCCACATGTAAAATGAACATCTCTACTACTTGTCCTTTAGTAAATCGTAAAATATGTCAAAAAGCTTCAAAACGTAGACCGATGATATACACTCGAATAAGCATAAAATACGAGAGAAAACAAAGAAAAAGACGAAAAGCAAGATAAAGTAAAAGCTAGTGACACACTAGACAAATATTTCGCTAGTTTTAAAAAATAAATAGTTATCTAATTAATTTACGAAATTGAATATGAGGGTGGATATTCACCTAAGACCTTCGAAAAATTGTAATTTGTAGAGTTAAACTTAAAGTTATACGAGTTCAGTACAATCTCGAACATATGAAACTCTAATTCTCGACCTATTTATTTTAGAAGTGTACTTCACTCGAGAGATCGGATCGAGTTTCTTGAAAGTTAAAGTCTTAGAAGATTTCTTTTATCTTGGAAGAACTCTTTAAATAACATTCTTTCAAAAGCTTGGAAGAACTCTAATTATAGAGTATTCAAGGAGTATTATGGATATTGGGCTTGGATAGCCTTCGGCCCAACTGATTGAACTTGGGCCTGGCTGACCTTTTGGGAGCCTATTTTTTAATTCAATTAATCCAAATGAAAAAAAGCACGTGGAATAATCGAATAAAGCAGGCTACAAAAGACTTGGGCTCGGCCCATTAGGCGTAGAATCATAACTCGCTGTGAAATTATCGAAATATTTACCACACAAGACGACTTTTTACCTTCCATGTCTGGAAATTAATCGCATCAGGATAAAAAATACAGGATCGCGATGAAGGGTAATTCCGTCATAAATATTGTTAACCCACCAACAGAATTGCCTCCGCCCGGCGCTTATTGATGCCAGAGGTCAGCGGCTTCCATTAATGGAGGACGAAATTATACAGCTAGCAAATAGAACCCTAAACCAAGAACGTATCAAGCTCAACGTCGGCGGTAAGCTCTTCGAGACCACCGTCTCCACCACACGTTCTGGCGGCCCGGAGTCTCTATTGTATGCTCTATCCAACCGGCCGAGAGACGATCGGAATCCGATTTTCATAGATCGCGATCCGGAGATCTTCTCGGTCCTCCTTTCTCTTCTCCGAACCAACCGCTTGCCTTCATCGGCTCGTCGATTTTCCAAACAGGAACTCTTCGATGAAGCTATCTTCTACGGCATCGAGGCGAATCTCAAATCAGCGATTTCTCCTCCGTCGTTTGACGGCATCGATGCGTCAATCGTCGCGAATATTCGCCCTACTTCCGACGGTGTTGTATCGGCTTTTACGGCGGGCGATGGGGACGGCTCCATCTGGCTTGCTCACGGTGGTCAGATCTCTTGTTACGATCGGAATTTAATCCACGACAGAACGATTCGAACTCACTTGGAGGAAATCACGTCAATCCGCCGCGTTTGGCCGGAGATTGCAGCGTTAGGTTCAGACGCCATTTCCGGTCTTCATTATTACAATTTCTCCAGCGGCCGACACATCGGTTCGACTAACTGGTCAGATCCAAAGGATCCCCGCATCTACAAAGCCAGAGTCACCGCAATCGCCGATTCGCCGACTAATATTTTCGCCGCCTTCGAATGCGCTCACAGAGAGAATTCCGTACTCGTCATCGACCAAACGACTCTCCAAATCACATCTGAACTCGGCCGGCAACTCGGATCCTCCGCCAAGAGCACCGTCGCCGGAAAGCTTACGTGGATACCGGAAACCAGCGTACTCTTCGGAAGCTCGGTAACGTGTGGTGCGTTTGGGTACTCGGGCTACGTCAGGCTCTGGGACTCTAGGTCAGGCGACGTGGTTTGGGAGACGAACGAGCCAGGCTCGGGCCGAAGCAGTAGGTTCGGAGACTCGTTCGCTGACGTGGATGTCGACGTGGAATCGATGAAACTGTTCAAAATCTGCTCGAAATCGGGGGATTTGGGAGTGGCAGATATTCGTAAACTAGGGGACGACCCGTGGGTATATTTGAAAGACAAGAATCCGGGAATGGGAAACACGGGCAGAAGGGGGAGTGGAAATATCAAAATTCACTGCTTCAGAAAACAGGTTTTGGTGGGGAGAGAAGGAGAGCTGGAGGTTTGGTCGAGAGTGGAAGAAAGAGAAAACGGAGTGGAAGAATCAAAAGATATCGGCGAGGATTTTTACCGTCGGAACTACGTCGACAAGGCGGAGGATTCCGAGAGAGGGATTATAAAGGAAATTGAAGGCGGCGGCGACAGGCTGTTTGTTTCTCGGGAAAATGTTGAAGGCATTGAGGTTTGGGAAACCTCCAAATCATCCGGCGCCGTTTCGATTTTGTGACCCAAAAACCGGTTCGCCCTTCGCAACCGTTCTCATCATTATTGGGCCTCAATTGGGCAACCGCTTTCATCATTATTGGGCCTCAATTGGGCCCTTGTTCCATCATTTTTATGGGCCTGGCACTTTGTTTTTCTTTTCTTTAGGGAAAATTCAAATTTCAATTTAAATTTTAAATTGGACTATACAAAATATGAGGTTTTTTAGTATTACTTCAATATATATTTATTTATTATATTAACGAAAATTAATAGTTTAAAATTTGAATCGTGATGGATATTTATATATTTTTGAAAGAGAAACGAAACCCGTACTTGATCTTACACGTGTGAAACCATGGAAGGTCAGTGGACCGAGGGTCCAAATCACACACGTGTGAGAAGGTGGAACGTGCCAGATATTTATTTATATAATATAATCTCTCTTTGTCGCTATCTGTATGGGATCGCTTTGGCGGCAATGATCATTTCCACAAAACCCAAAAGATAATTCCTTTGTGATCATATTCATATATTCTTCCTTCCTATTTATTTATTTTTCCAAAAATTAGAATATCGGTTACTGGCTATAGCCAGTAAAAGGTCGCTCTTCGGGGGCTCGTGTGGCGGCAATTGTTGCATGTGTTACCGGTAGTTCCGGTTGCTCTATTCAATTTCCTTCTCTCCCCGGGTTCGAATTCAACCCTGGTTCTTTTGAACTCTTTTGTTTCTTCTATCACTCTCTCTCTCTCTCTCTCTCTCTCTGAGTCTTCGAAATATCTCTGTTGTTGATTCTCTATTCTCTATTTCCTTCCCGATTCCTTTTGGATCGGACGGCTTGGTTCATCGAAGGTAATCGATTCTCAGCTTTCTAGATCTCTTCTCTTCTTTGTTTTTTGTTCGTCGTTCTACTTTTCATCTACTTTTGTTTGTTTTGCCTGCAAAATTATCGTCGGTTGAAGCTAATTTGTTTAGTTTCTAAGGTTGCGTTCGTTTTCTTTTCCTCTATTTCTGTGGAGAATGATCGTTGTTGATCTACATATGTTGTGTTTTTATGTATTTATCATCTTACTAATTGGTACTGGAGTTGTTTAACAACTTCAACGGGAGAGTGAACTGAAGAAATAGCAGCAAGAGTTCAAGAATTAAGTTGTGTGAATTCAATTACATTTTAGGTTTATTTTTCAGTCTAAAGCTCTGTCCCCGATTAAACAAGTGATTTTTCATAGTTGTAATACGTAAGAATCTGCCGAGTCTTATTTTCCTTTTTGTATGTACTGTTTACTGTTAATCGTCTGTAGCTGGTTGATGTAGTTAGTCAAACTTAGAGACGGTTTTTTCAATTGAAATTTAGGGATTCTAGTCTCGTTAAGGTCAAATATGTTTCAAGAACATGAATTATTACACTATTGACTTCCACTTGATTTGTTTGCTTCTGGATATTCCTCAATTAATACATATCATATCGTGTTATTGTTCCTTCTACTTCAACGGTTTCTCGAGGTTGCTTTCACTGCGTTTTTGTACTTTTGGCTTGTACTTTTATGTTAGCAATCTTGTTATATTGATTCTTGTCAGGACTATTTGAGGTACTGCGCTTTCTTATTTTGCCTCAAATTGTTCTAGTCCTGATTCTCGTGCATGTAGACTGTTTTTTAAACTGTTGCACTTTTTAGAACTCGCCGTATCATTATACTGCTACTCCATAACTAGTCATTTTGAACAGGCATTTGCCTTGCATAATGAAGGGACCCAAGGGTAAGGGAACATCAAGGGTCTCCAAAGAAGCTTTGAAGCCAGTGGATGATAGGTAGTTTTTTGCCCATTGTCCCACTAAGTTTTATTAGTCTGATAAAACCTTGCAATTGTTGGGTTAGGATTGTCTGCGATCCATGGCTGGCATCTTTTTTTTGGAGTATCGAATTTCCAGCAAGTTTTTTAGTTCTATTGAAATCTAATATCCACATACTTGGTGGTGTGTATACAGCGTTTACAGGAATTTTGTAGTGACGGATCATAAATATCTCTAATTCTTTTCAGAAAGGTTGGGAAGCGAAAGGCTGCCATCAAGGCTGACAAGGGTATCAAACGACCGACAAAGAAAGAATTGAAAGCCTTGAAAGATCCCAACAAACCTAAGAGGCCTCCGAGTGCTTTTTTTGTTTTCCTGTTCGTATTGCCTTTTGCCATTTTGTCTTCGGGCTAAAATCTAGTTGTTTGATTTCCTTTATGAAGCAAATTTCTAATCTTTTTGAAATTTTATGAAACAGTGAGGAGTTCAGACAGGAGTACAAGAGGGAAAATCCTAATGTGAAGGCAGTATCTGCGGTATGTGATCTTTGAAATTGTTATAAAGATTCACACAAACTTGAGATGCAAATATACAGTCAATTGTTAACGTTTCATCCTCACCTGCAGGTCGGAAAAGCTGGAGGACAGAGGTGGCAATCATTGACTCATGATGTAAGTAATGTTGTGTATTACATAACAACTCAAGCGGGCTTAAAATGGTTGCCCTCATTTCAGTTTTCCTGCATGTATGTATGATGTTGATTGAGGAAACTCTGTTTCTAGAGGTGTGACATGTATTTTTCTGCCTCTGCAATGATATTTTCTTAACATATATGTTGGACAATAATCCCATTTTTAATAATAATTGCCTGGGTTAAAAGGAAAAAGCACCATATGAAGCTAAGGCGGCTAAGAGGAAGGCTGAATATGAAAAGCTTATGAGGGCATACGACAGCAAGAAGGTAGGCGCGCTCTGTATTTTGTGTATCGATCAAACTTACAAACTTCACTGCGACAAACGCTTATACATGCTGTTATCCTGGAATAGGCTAGTGAAGCTGATGACGAAGAATTAGAGAGGTCGAAATCTGAAGTGAACGGCGAGGATGAGGCCAGTGAGGAGGTATTTGATACACAATACGCAAATGCTCCAATGCTTGTACATGTCTATTTCAGTTAATAATATGCAAATTCAGATCATATCTTCTGTTTCATGTGCGCATATTTCATTTTATAAGCCTGCTGATTGTTTGAAGTTGAAAGTAACAAAGTTATGTTCTACCTACTTAGCTTGTTGCATACTATGAATAGTTTTTCGCTTCTCTATCAACACGTGTTCAATACTCGAACTCTTTGCAGGAACATCACGAAGACGATGACGAGGAGGAGGATGACGAAGATGATGAAGAGGATGATTAAATTAGAAGCAACTTTCTAACTTTTGCAATAGCCAACCCAGCTGCTAGAGGGAGGGAGTAGCTCATGTATGTTCATATCTTCAGTACTTGCGTGCTTTCTGTTCTTTTGTATTTATGTGCAAATGATAAAGTGTTGTATGGCACTTCCGCAATATTACTGTTTAAATGGTCTGCTCCACTAGCATCGCCGTTGTCATAATTTGATAAAATCTCTGGCTATTCTGGCCTTCTGATAACCGAATATATAAAATTATCAAATCCGTCTTTTGGAAGCTGTAAATCGAGTTTTTCTCTAATTCTCTTGCCTTTTTGCAGTTGGAGAATTACGTTTTTTTTTTTTAGAACTTTTAGAGAGAGCCTCTGAACCATCCGTGATAGGTAATGGTCTGTCTATCTAAAGTCGAAGATTATGACAACAATAGTAGTAAAATAAATGTATAGGTTGGAGAATTCCCATTTTTACATCCTTGACAACATCCTTTTAGGCGTTTCTACATAAAAAGTTTACCATGAGTTACTCTAATGGACATGAAAGATAAGTAGCTAGTTCATTAATATGCTTGCAACTTTGCAGTTCTCTAATAAAAATATATTTTTGACACTAATGTATAGAAATATTAAACTTGAAATTTTAATTTTGAGGCTCTCTGATAAGTATCTAATTTTAAAACGTTACTTGATATTTCAGAAAATTATAAAATTGTATTAAAAGAAGTTCTTACTAATGGTTTTAAGGAAACTTAGACATAGTTGTTATGAATTTCAAGTTTTGAACTATGCTAATTAAATTTTAACATTCTCCGAGCTATAGAATCTATATGTGTAATTTAGCTTAAAAACCTCGTTAAGCTACGAGCCAAAACAAAGATACTGCAGTGAACCGATGTGGGAAGGGAGTGGTAGTAGAAGAATACCGTGGAAGAAAATTTTTCTCCATCCATTAACTCCAATGATACATCAAAGATAATTGATGGCCTTGTAAATCTTTCCCACACTTGTATGATTTCTTCTCTGTTGCAATCAACCGTTCCTGAAAGAAAGATACCAACATGTCCATCATTCTCGCGGTGTGCAATAAATGACTTACCGGTGGAAGGAAAAAATGAGACGACAAAAAGGTGAACCTACAAGAATCTGACAAGTAAATGAGCAATTAGCATCGGCAAGATTCAGCCACTACGTTGTAGCGGTTGAATAAAGAATAGCGGAAATTTCACGCAAAAATTTGAAATTTGTGCTGGAATTCTGTACGAATTTACAAATAATCACAGATGTTCATAAATTTGGAGAGTTTGCTTCGACACCGAAGGTATTAGCTCCTTACTCACCTCTTCAACATCTAGAAAAAAGTCCTATTAATTAAGCTCTTTCTTAAAAGCACCCTTGGACGGTTGTTCCTCTCTTTTTCTCTTTCCCCCCCAAAGAGAGCGAGAACAAAAAAAAAAAAAATCACTCGATTCCCTCACAACAAGGCAGATAAGAGACTTTTTTCCATTCTTAAGTCCAGGATACGAAAACAATTCCTCCCCACTAAAAAGAGCGATTGCGAGTGGATTTCAGGTTCGATAGTATCGAGAAGGTATTAGCCCCTTACTCACCTCTTCAACATCTAGAAAAATACGCATCATTCTTTCTTTGCATAATATCATACACTGCTATATGCTCCCCTTATGCCCTTGCTATGATACGAGTCACTTAAAAGTTAAAAGCATGTTTCCATTCCCATATACTTTCCAAACCAGAAGCAAAGCCTTGTAACCAAAAACAAAACAAAAAAAACGAACACTGGAAACAAGAGAAACTGCACGAGGATCTAGTGGTTCAATTGTGTTCTATGCATTGAAGTGAAAACATTACATATATTTATAGGAAAATAAGAAACTAGCCACTAACATAGGCCACCTTAATCATCCCCACTAATCCATAGGCCACCGCCCTACTAATTAAGAGGCACTGACCTAAATAAGTGCCAGTAAAAATATGGATACCGGTGTGTGAGATCTCGACGGCCTCTTTGTGCCTTTTGTATATCGATATGATAAAAATATGGATACCCGTGTTATTTAGTTAGCACAAATATTTGGTTCATGCACAACATGATACACATATAAGGAAGTTTCAACCTTCGATTAGCAAGATTTGGTTTCAGTTTAAGAAACTAATGATGAATGCATAAATGTCAACAACATAGGTGAGTATTTTTATGCTTTTCAACATAATTTAATTAAAAAAACAGGTACACGACTAGCTGTGTTAAATACCTTGGTAAGAATGCCAAGGGAAGCCAATGGTAGAAAATAGATAGGATGCATGGAGTAGCAAGATCAAAGGTGCTGCATAATAGGCAATTACAATTAAAGGTTTTACAGTTTTAATAGTAAAATCAACATTTCTGTTGTCAAAATTGAGAGATTGGAAAATGGCACCTGTCTGCACTGCCAATGAAGTCTGCATACATGCGCCATTGTTCTGGAACATCATCAAAAAGATTACCAAACCGTCCACCTGGAAAGGATGCAACTCACTGAAAAATTCAATATAATCTTCCATATTATTTTCTCTTTATGTGCAAAGTATCCATTATTAGGCCTTTTTGTGCGTACATATGAAAGTATTACATAGATAAGCTCAAAGATTACTCAGTCACGGACAATGCCAAGAAAATGTTGTGGGAAAAAAACACTTAGAAACCTGATGGCAGCATTAGAAGCGGCTGCAGTAGTAGTTCCAGAGAAGGAGCATATACCAACTGCCTGCAAATAGTCAATAAAAGAGTGGTTTAAATAATGTTAATGACCTTTTCTTTTCCATTTTGCTAACAGAACTGTGTTATAATAGAATGAAACTGTACTTTCAGAAACAGTTATCAATTATGTAGAATTTGAGTTTTGAATCCTCTAATTATAGGAACTGGATGTGACCAACGCGTGACACATCCATCCAATAATATTAGTGGGGAACTGCAGTATCATGTACCGCAAGTAGTTGTCTGAAACTGATTCTGCAATGAAATTTATATAAAAGTGAGATAGCAGGTATAACTAGATACTTCCTGAAAAAAGAAATTGAGATATTACTTTATCGATCATTTTTTCTGATAATCCACCATACTTTCATTGAGAAAAAAAGAAGATGAATACAAAGACATCCAAAATAACCAAGCCAACAAAAAGAGGAATTCCCATTAAGGAACCCCAATCGAGCAAAATGTGAGCGGATAAATAACAAAAGGAATTTGACACCGACGCCCAAAAGAAAACAAAGAACCTTGCAAGGGACCAAACATCCCTACTGTCTTGCTCACCCTTCTAAAGATCCTATTGTTTCTCTCTCCCGGAAAGGCCAATCATCTGGCTGTATAGCTACAAACAGCTTGAGCAAACATTAATGGATGTATTTGTCACACGTTGGTCATATCCCAAATGCTCATTGGCTATATGATATGAACTCTTGGCTGTAATCCATATGACAAACAAAAGTACATGCTCATAAAAAGTTTACGGTTTCTTTTCTATCTTCTAGTCGGTGTACACCCATACAACGTTTCCAATTTACGATTCATTACAATTGAAAAGCTTCTTTATAATCTCCTTGAGGTTGCGTGGATTCAAAAAGGGATAATCCAATTGTCCTTTTCATATTTTCTACTCTTTTTCGCATGACAGAACAATTTCTAACTGATGGGAATCAAAAGAGGGAAGAGGAAAACCTAGAAGTACTGGAAAAATCCTGATCTTTGGGAGTGCAAGATTATTGTAGAAAAATTAAATAAGTAAAACGGGATACATCTAGTTGTATGAATCAACTAGAACCCAAATATTCCCAAATATTCTAGCGTGGAAAACATCACGTAACAAAAAAGTTCAATGAAGAAATATTAATGGGAAAAGTGAGAAAGAAAAAAAGTCCACGCACATTAGGTATCATGTTAGGAATCACGACTCTCCACAATGGTATGTTATTGTCCACATTGAGCATAAGCTCTCGTGGCTTTGCTTTTGGCTTCCCTAAAAGGCCTCATACCAATGGAGATGTATTCCTTACCTATAAACCCATGATCATTCCCTAAATTAGCCAACGTGGACTCTCTCCCAACAATCCTCAACACCCTTGGGCAAGATAAAATCTTGAATGATATCTGGAAGCCAGGATAATTTTGTTTCCAAAAAATGAGATACTTTGAGACCATTGGATGTCGGAGATGTTTGTTCATCAAAAACAGATTGCAAACGTAGTTATCATCTAGAAAATACCTGTTCATGGAATCAAATTTCCCAAAATGAAACTCTTATTGTAGCTATAGGAAGCAGAAAACGGTATACCAGTTCTCAAAGTCTACAAACTATGCTGAATACCGATCGTTAATTATCTCAACCATCAGCTTTATCCTAAAAGAAATGTGAACCTCTATCTATCCTCAGGAAGTTTAAGGCAAATTTTTAATTCACATAAAATGGATCAAGCATATAGATTGCTTCAGTAGAGTGATATTAGCAAAACCATAGCAATATGAACGAGAATACATTATATCTATTATAAGAATTTGAAAAGACGAATTCGAGGAATGATTACGTAAAAAGTGAATTCTAAGGCAAACATCACCGGCTTCTTCACAGCGCCATTTCCGTACTTCTCGACAAAAATTACTCGCCGCTGGCCGTGTACTCTGCAACAAGAAACACAAGACAAAAGTAATACAATCAGATGGAATAACACCGAAAGCATTATCACTAGCAGAGAAACAATCACCACTTCCTCTAAATCGATATTTTCTTTCGCCTCTTGAGATATTAAGACATTTCGTCTCGGACATTTTCCGCTCAGTATGGAATGAAATTGATCAAGACTTCGAAAAACTTAAAACATTTCAGGAAGATACGATATATCACATACAAACTACGCTGAACTTCTCTTCATCCATTAATATCCACAAGTTTTCAATATAACAGAACAGAAGAATGTAGGGGAACAAAAAAAAAGATCTCGTACCTGCACGATCAACACCGTTCTTTACATTGTCTTCTCCATCGGAAAATCGGTTTGGCTACATAAAATCTGATGACGATTTCGCAGTTTTCCACTGTGAATCAAGCTCAAAGACTCAAAACGCACACACAAGTAGCCAATGAGAGTTGCGCAGCGCCAGGCATGCGGAGACAGCGCTTTCTGAAGCTAAGCGACGTGATAGAGCTCCTTATTCAAGTCTGTCAAATACATACGGATGAACGCACAGTCGCTGTGTGAATCTGTTGGCGGTTGCCTGTTTTGTTAATTGCCGCGCGGCAATCCAGGAAGACGGCCTTACTCCCCTAATTATTATTATGTTCATGCCTTTAATTATTTTAATTCTTTTATAAAATAAAATTTAAAAAAAAAAAAAAAAAAAAGAATCAAAATTAATTTTAAATGATTAAAAAGTAATTTTTTTTAGTAATTTTAAACATAAAAATGGATTTTTAAGCTTATAAATGCAATTAATCAAAATTAATTCACGGATTTTTTTCACATGTCCAAACATTTTCGTTTAAAAAATGAGACAAATTTTGAAATATTTCACGGAGTTTTGAATTACACTACGAATTTATATACCACCCGAATAAATAAATAGTACATGAATAAACGAGACTACAGAGCAATCTAAGGATAAGATGGCTACCAAAAACTTAAAAGAATTGAAACTTACTACCTTATTATCAACCAGATGTATCTTTGGTGTTTCAATCATAAATTTTCAAAGTTAAAGTGTCCTTACAAAGGGGGTCGCAGGACCAGGCTCGAGCGCGTGTAGCACTCTTGCAAGAAAATGGGCTCACTGCAGGAGGGGAATGAAAGGAGAGGAAAGAAAAGATTCGAGACCAAAGTGGAATCAGACTGAGTTTCAATTCATCGCAGGGGAAGGCTACTTCATGCTACGCGTCCGGACCTACTACGCCTGAGCCGCATTTCAATTCAAATCCGGATTTTGGAATTGAGAGATGGTTTTAAAATTATAATAATAAAATTTAAAGTATAATTAAAAAGGAGAGGAAAATAGAAATGATATGATTCTCATTACCGACATATTCTTATGATACATGAAAATTCAAACACAACGACGAAAAATGCATATAAAAACACAAATTAAAAAAAGCATAAAAATATTTATTGCAGATTGCATGCGATTAATTATTAGCCCACAAACTGCCTTCATCAAACTCCCCATAGTTTGAAATTTTCTAAGCTTTCCACCAGGCAGGCGGCATGCGTTCGATCCAGGCCAATTCTGATATCAAAGAATTTAATAACAAATCCATTTGATTTTGCTGTTTGGTCCTTCTTCATGACCAGATTTCAAAAGTAACCCCTCTCTCATTTTGCAATTTGACCCACTTAAAAGCATCATATTAGCCTTTAAGCTCTGAAGATTGATTGGCTTGATGATTGGAGTCCCAAGTTGGGGGCATTGTTGTCATCTGCAAGGGCGAAAAACAAAAATACGTTAATTTAATGACCTAATTACTCGACCCGATACCTAATTGAAGTACTTTCATTAAAAGTACTCATGTAAGAGCCCAAAATTAACCTAATTATTCGACCCGATACCTAATTGAAGTACTTCCATTAAAAGTACTCATGTAAGAGCCCAAACCCACCCTAGCAGATACTTTTGTTAAAAGTACTCATCATATAAGAGCCCGAACCCACCCCTAACAGATATTGTCTTTAGGGTTTTCCTTTCCAACTATCTTTCAAAGTTTTTAAACCCAAACTCACCCCTACCAGATATTGTTCTGTTTAAGGTTTTGCTTTTGAGGCTTCCTCTCAAAGTTTTTAACCCAAACCCAACGCTCGCAGATATTGTTCTCTTTAGGGTTTTGCTTTTGGGTTTCCTCTCAAAGTTTTTAAACCAAAATCTACCGCTATATTGTCCTCTTTGAGGTTTCCCTTTCGGGCTTCCCATCAAAGTTGTTAAAACACGTATACAAGGGAGAGGTTTTCACGATCTTCTCCAACCGACGTGGGATCTTACAATCCATCTCCCTTCGAAGCCCAGCGTTCTCGCTGGCACTCCCCTCTACACGAATTCACACAATTCAAACCCTTCTTAACCCTAAAACTACACAAAAATAGACTATTGAAACCCATGAACTAAACTCACTCGAACCGAACCCGAACCATGCAATTTAGTCACTCACCTTCTTGAGTCTTGGAAACAAAGAAGCAAGCAGCAATGATAATGTAGCAGAGGAGAAGAATGAGGCCTTTAATATAGTGAGAGGTTCCATCTTGTAAAGTGAAGGCCGTGGCAATAATGGCCAACCCAAGCGACCCCGTTTCCATGAGGTTAAAGTTCAGGTCCATGTCCACTCCCATTGTCCAAGCAACTATCACACATAGTGGAATCTGCAATTACATATTCTTCAGGGGTCAGTTGGTGCAATTTCAACCTTTTTCTAAGAGGGGTTTAAAGTTTTCATTAATTACACATACGTACCACAAAAAGTGCAATTTGTGTTGCAGATCCCAATGCAACTCCCAATGATATGTCCTGTAAACAAAAACAAAACATTTAATTTTATATTTAATAAATCTCGAAAAATTTAATTTTTTTAAAATTAATTGAACTACTTATACGTGAAAATTTACGATACTTACCAACTTATTCTTGAAGGCGAATATGATAGCTCCGGCGTGTTCGGCTGCATTTCCGACAATTGGGAGCAAGATTATACTAAGGAAACTGACCGACAAACCCCAAGTAGTAGATGCTTCCTGAAATTAATAATAAACTTTAGTTTATAAAAAATTATAATTATCCCAATTTTAATTTTTTATTAAAGAGAGAAAAAAATAATAATATATTTCATTTTTTGCTGAAAAGCCCTTTAAATATACAGTAATTAAAATTTACCTCAATTGTGTTGACAACGTATTCGGACAGCAAAGCAATAAGAAGTGTCATTCCAGCAAGCCATGCAAATGCACTCCAGAATCCGATCACTGCCTCTTCTCCAGAAACGTCGTCGTCTTCGGTTTCCTAATTTTCCAATAATATAATTAAATAATTTAATTCTCACACAATAAAATAAATAAATAAAACATTTCAATTTTAATAAATAAATGTTTATCTTGGTTCAAAAATCAACCCACGAAGACATTGGTTATTATTATTATAATTATTGTGTGTAATTTTAATAAAATCTTAAAAATTATAATTATTGTGTGTAATTTTAATAAAATCTTAAAATTAGTTATTTTTATTTAATTTTATAAAATACGAAACCAATTTATAGTCGGGACTATTTTTACGATCTATTAAAAATTTGAAACTAAATTTGAATATTTATTAGTAGATAAACGACTATTCTAGTGGAAGATTCGGGACCATAGCATTTTTCCGATAAAGTCGACTTTTGTTGTTGCTGTCGTGGCCGTGGTCGTAGTCGTAGTGGTTCATTTAGAACCACCAAAACATCCTTAGCCACTAGTCAGTGTGACAAATACATCACCTTCTTATAATTATAGTGTACTAACTTTTTACCTGATTTAATTTTGAAAATTAAATAATAATAATAATAATGATGGATAGAAATGGTGTTTATAAACTTAAATTATTTAAATAAATAAATAAATAAATAACTGAATTTTTTTAAATTAAAAATAGAATATTAAAGAGAGGAGAAGGAACGTACCTCAGTTTCAAATAATGTCCGGTGAGTCCAGAGTTGGAAGACCAAGTAAGCAATGTAAGCGGCGAGCATTACAATGCTGCTGGCTCTGGACAAGTGGAGGGTGGAGGCGGCGGCAGTGGAGGCGGAGGAGGCGGAGGAGGCGGCGTACCCAAACAATAACGGCAATAGGTGGCACAGTAATGACAGCATCAGCATTAGTGCGTTCACATCCGCTTGCCTCTGTTAAAATTACAAAATTACATATTTAATTATATTTCTAAGACTTCAAATCTATTACCGTTCACCTAATAATCCGGTTTAAAATTCACTTTCCTTTCCGCTTCTCCAAAATGCCTTATACCAATGAAGAGATATTTCTTAATTATAAACTCATGATCATTCCCTAAATTAGTCGATGTGGGACTTTTATCATCCAAT
Organism: Cucurbita pepo subsp. pepo; assembly: GCF_002806865.2. Classification (NCBI taxonomy): domain Eukaryota; kingdom Viridiplantae; phylum Streptophyta; class Magnoliopsida; order Cucurbitales; family Cucurbitaceae; genus Cucurbita; species Cucurbita pepo. The sequence goes on from NC_036647.1 coordinate 5,359,123, forward strand.
AGCAATAACAGATTTTCACACCCTCCACTCATTGGGTCCATTATCCAGTTATGATATTATTATAATAGTTCAACTACACCGTTAGATATATTGTCTTCTTTAACCTCTCTCCCAATATTTTAAAACAGGTTTGTTAGACAGAGGTTTTCATATCATTTGTTCTCCTCTCTGACTTGTATGATCTTATTTAGGTCCGGCTTTCTCTCCTAGTCTTTTCCTAAAGCTTTAAAATGTATCTGTTACTTCTCCAACTAACTTTGAGATCTCACAGTAAAAACATGTTTTAAAACTTTGAGAGTAAGCTCAGAAAGAAAAGCCAAATATAACAATATGTGTTAGCGGTGAACTTAGATGGTTCGTAAAAAATTAATATAACGAGAGAGAGAGAGAGAGGTGTTACTTACTCTGTCATAAGTCTGCTCTTTATTAATAATGCCACCACAGAAGAGAGAGGTGCCAAGAACAAGAAGAAGGTTGGAAAGAACAGAGCCCAAAAGAGAGAACTTCACCACGTCTATCTTTCCTTGTGTCAGCGCCAGAATTGCAATTATCAGCTCCGTCGCATTCCCACATGTTGCATTCAAAAGCCCCCCAACTATATACCAAATTTTTAATTAAATCTTTTTTTTATTATTATTAAAAAAAAAAAAATTAATATAAACGACCGATTACCTGTTGGGCCGGTGAAATAAGCGATTTGCCTTCAAAGACGAAAGGAAACAATAAGAGGAAATTAAAGAATAATAATAAATATTTGATATTAATAAAAAGGTTAAGAGAAGCTTACTCGGTCAGGAAGCTGACACGTTCAGCCAATGGCGTGAGGCCAAGCAAGCTCAAAGCAAAAATCCACGGCTAAATACATAAATAAATTAGTTAATTAATTAAATTAACCAGAACGACATGTCGTTTCACGGGAAATAGAGAGGGGATAAGGGTTCTCACTCTTCCAAACCCGAAACTCTGAGCGACAATAGCGAGCGGAATGGCAGGGAAGAGAATGGAAAGTTTAGTTCCCAAAATGACCTCCTGAAGATTGATGAGGAACTTGCGGAGACAGCCGAATTGGATTTTGGAGACGAGGGTTAAATCGGACTTTTTGCGTAGGGAAGAGGAGGACAAGTTGTGGGCAGTTCGGCCATGGCCGTGGCGACTCTCCTTGGTTAAGCGCTTAAGGGTTCCGTTTTCCATGAGCCATGGCTCGGACTGGGAAGCCATGGGTTCGCTTTTTTTGAGGCTGGAAAAAGGGACGAGGAAGATAGAGTTGGCGCTGTTGGTCTCAGATGTTTTCTGAGAGATATGGCGGTAAGATGGAACTCTTTATAGGCTGAACCAAGAACCTTCCGCGAAATTTCGTAACTAACTGCCTACTTTGCCTCATCATATTCTGGGTCCGGTCCGGTCCGGTCCGGTCCGCTTTTCCTCCAAATCCATGACAAATTTGTAATATTAAAATATGTATTTTTAAAATTGAATCCTATAAATTTTATTAACTTAAATTAATAAAAACAACTTTATACTTAAAATAACTTTCAAGAATAATATTTTTACTGTATTATATTTATAAAATATATTAAACATTATTTACGTTTGTAAAAATAGTTTAAAATTTTGGATATTACTAAACTTATGAAAGGTCGATATTATTTTTTAAAACATTTTGAAAGTTCAATAATATTTTTTAAACAAAATGTTAATGACATTAAAACGTTCTTAAACAAATTATTTACGATTTTCATTTAAAACTATTTTTAAAAGTTTAAAACGTCAAACAAAATGTAAAATTTAACGATATTTTTATTCATTTAGTCAAATTTAGATTAGATTAATATATATATATATATATATATATATATATATATATATATATATATATATATATATATATATATATATACACATATACATGCACGCTTGCATGTATATATTCTTGAAATGTGAGGTTAAAAGAAAAAAGAATTGGGGAGTAAATACTTGAAATGATAAGATAAGGAATTCCTACCAGGGGAGTAAGATTCGGATTACGTTGTTGATCGAATATCTCAACACTAGAACACTTGGTTGAGATTCGAATCATTCCACAAGCAAGATTGATCATGTCGAGATTGAATGATTCTACACGCAACCTAAACTATATAGAATTGCAAAGAAACTTAGTCATTGGCTAAAGAAAGCATAAACGCTCCTTTTAATGTATTTTCAAAGTCTACTTACAAATACAACATATATGGCTTTATAAACCTTAAAATGAAACTATTAAAGACATTCCAAGAGTTGTAACATTGATACTTAATGGTCATAATTAACGTAACTATAACCTAAAGTAAATAAAAAGTCTTAAAATATATTAATGAAATATAATTTATAACAGAGAACTTCATTATTTTTCAATGTGGTAGGAATTGAAATATCTTTTGATACTTTCAACAATATTTTATTCACGTATTTATTGAAGTATATTATATGATTGATGTCTATTAGTTCATACTAAGGTCCGACAAAATGCAAAATTTAAGGATATTTTTATCCATTTAGTCAATTTTAAATTAAATTAATATATATATATTCTTGAGATGTGAGGTTAAAAAGGGAAAAGAAATTTGGGGCCCATTAAAAAGCATAAAGTGTATGACTTTATTGCATTTAATAAATAATTGGGCCCTTGATAATAATAATATGATTGAATTACCATGTGAAAGGACAAAATTAGAGCTATAAAGTAACATATAACCAAAAGGGGAAGTTCACGACTACCATATAACTTTCCAATGTTGTAGGACCTAAAAAGGGAATTTTATTCCTTACATTTATTGTCTTGTGTAAAATTAAAAATATCTAATAAAAATCCATCGAGTCACCCGCTTTAACTCAATTTTCAGATATTTGAAGTCTGTGTGTTGTTAGAAAAAAATTCATAAATTTACTAGACACGGATGAAAAGGTGATGAAAAGGTGATGAAAAGGTGATGAAAAGGTGATGAAAATGATGGATCTTTTAATATATTTTTATAATAATATGATATTGTCCACTTTTTTTTTGTATAAGTTCTCGTGATTTTACTTTTTAAATTACCCAAAAGTTATCGTACCATTCGATATAATTGTCCTCTATGTAACAAATGCGAGACTTTGTTTGTACCTAACGATCCTTCTCTCGAACACAATACCCCTTCAAGACTCCTTTCATAGCCCACTTCTATCCGAAATTGTTCGTTTTGACCCGTTACGTATTGTCGTCAGCCTCACGGTTTGTTTTAAAACGCGTCTATTAGGGAGAAGTTTCCACACTTTTATAAGGAATGTTTCATTATTTTTTCCAATTGATGTGAGATCTCACAGTTCACCTCTCTTAAGAGCCAGTGTCCTTGTTGGCACAATGTCGTGTGACTGGTTCTAATACCATCTTTCACTCGAACAAAGATTTAATCCTTCTATAAGTCTACTGGTGTTGATAAGGATATACTCTCCATCCAAATTTACCTAATTCCCTTGTCGCATTTCAATTACCTTTTTATCCAATCTAAGGACCGATACACAAACCTCATTAATTTTGTTTGGAATCTAAGAACATCACCAACACGACTAGGTTTTGACCATGATTCCGATACCAATCAATAAGAACAATCAACACTCTAAATATTTTTATAATAATATTGATATTGTCCGGTTTATGCATAAGCCTTTATAATTCTGCTTTCACAATCCTCGAAAGGTCTGAATCTCCCCTTCATAATTTTGATTAAAAAAAAAAATAAAATAAAAAATATTAAAAATAAGTTGATTAAAATAGTTTATAAAGTAAAATAATATTTTTAATCTAACTTTTCCAATAATGATGATGATACGGATTGGAAAGATTTCTGGTAGAAGAATAAAATCTCTCCTGCAGCAAGCCACGTGTTCCAACAGATTTTGAACACCTTCTGGCAGCTTTTTCTTATTTATTTATTTATTTAATTTCAATAAAAATATTAACTCCCTAGCTAAAATATCCAATTTATCAACATAAATAATATATCTTTCTTATTCCTCTAATTATCTTTTGTTTGTTTATTAGTATTCATAATATTGTTTATGAAAAATAATTAAGTTTGAGAAATATAAAAAATATATATTTACAAAAATATTGAGATCTCAAATTTTATGAAAAATGTCAATAAATATACCAATAAAATGTTGATAATGAATATTAAAAAAAATTAATTCATATTTTATACTTATTTGAAAAATACTCCTAAATTTAAAAAAAAAAATCTAAAAAATACGATTAAACTTAAAAAAAAATATTATTACGATTTTGGATGTAACAGTTAATACTTTATTTCAAAATGGTTCAAGGACAGTTTAAAATTTTAAAAAAAATACTTTAAAAATATATCCTTAAATTTCTTTAAAAATATTTAAAAAAAACACATATTTAAACTTAAAAAAAAAACACATTTACGATCCGTACACATTTCAACTTTTCAAAATAATATTAAAATATTTATAGATAATCTATAAGGTTTCGATTGACCGTAATAATATTTTGAACTTTTTTTTTTTTTTTTTTTTTTTATAAAAGTAAACGTTGTTAATGTTAATTTAAAAAATTTATGGGTATTTTTTAAAATGTAATTTTTGAATTCGAGACTGAAAAATGAAAGTATTAATGAAACTTTTTAAAGTTTAAATGTATTTTTGAAATATTATTAAAAATTTAATGGTATTTTTAAAACAAGTTACTGATTGTTTGTATCGAAAGCTAATCGTAATGATATTTTTTAAACTATTTTTAAAAAATTAAGAATATTGTTGAAATTTTTAAAAGTTGATGAGTATTTTTTAAAAGTCTTGGTTTACAAAATATTATAAAATATATATGAAAATAAAATAAGTGCAAATCTGGATTTTATTTTCTTCTTTGGTAATAATAAAAATAGAAATTCCAGAAAGAACTCGAAATAATAATAAATTTGAAAATATTGCCCCCATACTTTTAGAAATTAAAAAAAGCAACCCCAAAAATTTGCAAAAAGACCCAGATTTGTTATATATATAGCCAAATATGTTATGACTGCCACCTCACAAATGGACAATACAAAGGAAATTTCGAGGAAGTTTCTTGGGGATTTTCAAATTGACCCCTCAAGAATCAATCATTTCACTTCCGTTCATTTTAAGGGACACCTCTGCTAAAATTTAAAATATAAAAGCCTATGGGCCAAATTATTTGGGATAATTATATAATTTTATATCCCCATAAAATAAAATTAATTAAAATTTGAATAATTATAAATTATTAGTTTAAATTGGCCTGGTCGGCGGAATGATTGGACGTTGGAAATAAATAATATTTAAATATTTAAATTACCAAACAATAATATAAAACATTTCAAATTTTACCTTCAAACAATAATTTCTAAATTTTCATAAATTAATTAATTGTGGCCAACGTAAAAAATAATTATAAAATATTAATAAAGAATTTTAAAAAATATAATTTTATTCCATTTATTTCAACAATAATTGGGATTCGCAGAATGTTGGTTGGATTTATTATTATTATTATAAGAGATGGGAATCACATGGGTTTGGGGAAGCTACTGTGTTTTGTTTTTCCTTAAATGATCTGAACTATGCTCAAATTGATAGTTTACACTGATAATTAAAAGAAAAGAAAATCGTTTTTAATCTTTTTAGGTCGTTTTTGTCTTTTAACTCTAAAAACGGCCCCGTCCTTCTCTTCTTCATTGCTTGTCTTTTCTAATCATTTCACGTTCTACCCACTTGTTTTGGTTCCCCCCTTTATCTCATTTATTTCTTCTAAATCAATTGAATCATGCTTAAATTGACAGTTTAGATTTATTCGAGGTATACAACTTGAATCAATACTGAGAATTAAAAGGATACAAAATAATTTTTAATACTTTAGATCGTTTTTGTCTTCGGCCCCAAAAAACACCCCGTCCCTTTCTTCTTCATAACCATTAGTGTAGTTATTACATGTGTCAATTTCTCACCATTAATGAATATTCTCGATCAAAACAATAAATATGTAATATATTTAAAAATAATAATAATAATAGACGAGCTTCCAAGAAAATTCGTGAATAGTGACGATGATCGGTATGGATAGAGTTTTAAAGAAGTTGAAGCCATTTTCAAAAAGGACAAAGGGTTGCATGTTACTTGCTACGCTTTCATTTTTTCGTGCCATATAGAATGAACATGTCCCACGAACTCTACACTTTTTTTGTGGTCTAATATTCTTTGGGATTTGATTTCTGACCGGCCCTAGAGTTTTATAAGCCTTAATTATTTAAAATAATATAATAATGAAAGAAAAAATAAAGTATAACGTCTCACGCTCAAAACCCTGATATCGCACTGAAACATGGCTACATTACCAACTTCTCATAATTTTCAAGTAGTCACTAAATATAGAACAGCTCTAATCAAAACTAGTTTATCTTTAGAATCTTTAAGGTGCACATTGTTGGTATAGACAATAACTTTCAATTCTTTTTAAGTCTTTTTTAGACATCTTATCTTAAGATTCACTCACGTCCCCTTCTTTGCTCGGGTATTATACAACAATTATATTTACGTGATTCTCTTGTGCTCGTATAACCCACAAGCGTGAGATTAGAATTTGAATGGTTGAATGGCAATGGTCCACAAGAATTTCACTGAATACTCCATTTTTTTAAGTACTTTAGATCTCCACACATTCGGTCAAAAGAATGAGAAAAATATACACCATCGATCTAAATATATTTTAACTCGTTAAAACATATATCTTTGATCTAAGTCATAGATTTAACCATCCGTTACAAGAAGACGTATCCACCATTGATGGAATTTAAAGACGATAATTCACAACACAAGTCAATCTGCCGCTCCATTTTTGAAAAAATTTCATAACAGCTCCATCCTCAGCTCGGGTATATATATATATATATTTTTTTGGAAGAATGTCAGAGATTCTTCACATCGAGGCCACTCAATTCAATAAAAATATCAACGAAAATATCTTTGGGAGTGAATGATTTGTACTGAAAATTCGATAATTTGAAATTATTGGTACAATGATGAAGCATTATAATAATTTGGTTAAAATATCAGCTTCATCTTTATATTTTTGAAATTTATTTAATTTTAGTGCTTTTAGTAAAGATTTAAATTTATTTCCATTTTGTAACTTTTTATTATGATAATTTTTTTTTATTATTACATAACTAATTTTAAAAAAATTAAATTTAATAAATTAATATTTTATGAAATAAAAAAAATCGTTTTTTTCCGTACAAAGGACCGTGAGGTTTGTAATGGGCAAACTGTGGAGTACTCTGAAAAGGACACTGTCAAAGTTTTGGTTTCTGCCATACGGATGGATTTTTGTAGTTTTCTGCTAAAATAAGGGACCATTATTTATTTATTTATTTATTTATTTATTATTATTTAAAAAAAAAAAAAAAATTTTGAATATTTGATTTTAATAAATAGAAAAAGTAACATTTGTTAGACGAACACAACTATCCACAGTGGTATTGGTATGATATTGTCCATTTTGAGGGTAAGCTCTCATGACTTTACTTTAAACTTTTCAAAAGGTCTCATACGAATGAAGATAGTATTCTTTGATTATAAACTCATGATCATTCCCTAAGATGTGTGGCTTTCATCCAACAACATGAAAAATAATAAGTTTTGAGATAATGTATGAAAATTGACGGGGATTTTTTTTTATTATTATTATTTTTTTATATAAAGGGTATTATAGTATTTTTAGATTTTTATGATATAATTATTTTTATGAATTTAATGATAAAAAATGAATTTTGACATCATCAAATTTGGATACTATGGTACTATTTTTCTGTTCACTTTAATAAAGAAAAAAAAAAAGTAATTGTGGTCAGGATACTACGTGTCGTCAAATTGCTTCACAAGATAGGACGATGCATGATCTTTGGTGTCGCTTTCGCCGCGAGAGATCGAATCCGTGATGAACTTGGCCGACTTGTCGGTTGTCATATCCTGCGTGAGGCTGCCGACTACATGTCGTTACTGCATAATAATTGCTAACGTGGAGATTTGAATCTTTTACCACATCACAGAGAGGCCGTACAATATGAGCTTTACACCCGACTGCCATGTGGATGCCTCTTTGGGGGTCCACGTCATGTGAGATGTATCCTGGAAACTTCCATGAAACTTCCTTTGTCCATGTCACAAACCGAATTCAATAATAATAATATATTTCATATAATTTCCTATCTCTAAATTTTGATTTTTAAAATGGGGTTTTTATTCATCTAAATTCATTAAATAATGACAATTTTCATATTAATGTAAATATATTTCTAAATTTTTAAATGATTTATTCTTTTTCTTTTTAGAAAAAACCCAATAATAAATTAACATTATAAATTTAAATAATAATAGGTTATTAAGATTTTAAGAAAGCCGATATAGTGAAATCGGTAGACAGGCTGCTCTTAGAAAGCAATGCTAGAGCATCTCGATTTGAGTCTAAGTAGCGACATGTCATTTTGCGACCAATATGCCGTTTTGTAATTGTATGGCATGAGACGGAACCATAGAAATGAAAGGACTCCTTATCATTATCACGTTAGGAGATAATAATAGGATCAGAAGTTTACTCCATACTTCTGATACCGGAGTCATTCCTCTATCAACTAGACATGACTCGTGAGTTTAACTAGCATAATTGATAAGAATTACGGTGTTTCAAATGTTTTAACTGAATCTATTACGCGATTTAAGGTCAAGAGGATTCAACAAACATTGCTTCTTCATCTATAAAATGACTTTCGAAGACGGATTATTGAAGTTTTCTATCAGACAGGAATGTAAAAACTCATATTATCGTACTCACTTTCACTATGTGTTTAAAGGGTATCAAAAACTTCTCTTTGTTTGGTTTGTGGTTATAATCTTGTGGACGTTTTTTTATTTTATTATTTTTGTTATCGAACCCAATAGTAAGTATCATTTGAGTCTATCTAGCTTAATCGGTAGAGCGCAAGGCTCTTTACCTTGTGGTCGTGGATTTCTACAATTTTAAAATTGTTGTTAGGCTCAATTATTTTTCAAATTTTGTCCTATATTATTATTTACTTTTAAAATTTAGAAAATGATGGAGTAGACCTGAGATCCAACCCAATAGTTTGCACCACTTGGGGCTTAATTGGTAGGCAAGGCTCTTAACCTTGTGGTCATGGGTTTGAGCCCCATGGTGGGTGTTTAACATTTAGAAAATGATGCAATGGACCTGAGATTGAACCTAATGGTTTGCACCATGTGAGCCGGTCTAGCTTCAAACTTTGTCTTATATGATTATTTATTTTTAAAATATAGAAAATGATGCAGTGGACCTGTGATAGAATCTAATGGTTTGCACCATGCGAGTCGATCTAGCTTAGTTGGTAGAGTGCAAGGCTTTTAACTTTGAGCTGGTGGGTTTGAGCCCCACATTGGGCTTTTGTTTTTTAAAATTTTATTGTCTTACTATTTCTACCGTTTTAAAAATATTGTCGAGCTTAATTATTATTTAAACTTTGTCATATATTATTATTTATTTTTCAAATATAAAAAATGATGCAGTGGACCTGAGATCGAACCCAATGGTTTACACCATGTGAGCTTGTCTAGCTTAGTTGGTTGAATGTAAGGCTCTTAAGCTTGTGGTTGTTGGTTTGAACCCTACGTTGTTTTTTTTTTTTTTTTTTTTTTTTATTTTTTTTTATTTTTTATTTATTTATTTATTTTAAATTATTGTCGGCTCAATTATTATTCAAACTTTCTCTTATATTATTATTTATTTTTTAAATTTAGAAAATGATGCAATGGACCTGAGATCAAACGAAATGGTTTGCACCATGCGAGCTTGTCTAGCTCAGTTGGTAGAGTGCAAGGCCCTTAACCTTGTGGTCGTGGGTTTGAACCCCATGGTGGCCGTTTATTTTTTAAAATTGTTGTCGGACTCAATTATTATTCAAACTTTATCCTATATTATTATTTATTTTTTAAATTTAGAAAATGATGCAGTGGACCTGAAATCGAACCTAATGGTTTGCACCACTTGGGCCGTCTAGCTCAGTTGGTAGAGCATCTTGTGGTCGTGGGTTCGAACCCCACGGTGGGAGTTTGTCTTTTAAAATTGTTCTCGAGCTCAATTATTATTTAAACTTTGTCCTATATTATTATTTATTTTTTAAATTTAGAAAATGATGCAGTGGACATGAAATCGAACCTAATGGTTTGCACCACGCGAGCCCGTCTAGCTCAGTTGGTAGATCGCAAGGCTCTTAACCTTGTGGTCGTGGGTTCGAATTCCACGGTGTGCATTTATGTCTTTTATAAAATTGTTGTCGGGCTCAATTATTATTCAAACTTTGTCCTATATTATTATTTAATTTTTAAATTTAGAAAATGATGGAGTGGACATGAAATTGAACCTAATGGTTTGCACCATGCGTGCCCGTCTAGCTCAGTTGGTAGATCGCAAGACTCTAAGCCTTATGGTTGAGGGTTCGAATCCCATGGTGTGCGTTTGTCTTTTAAAATTGTTGTCGAGCTCAATTATTATTCAAACTTTGTCCTATATTATTATTTATTTTTTAAATTTAGAAAATGATGCAGTGGACATGAAATCGAACCTAATGGTTTGCACCACGCGAGCCCGTCTAGCTCAGTTGGTAGATCGCAAGGCTCTTAACCTTGTGGTCGTGGGTTCGAATTCCACGGTGTGCATTTATGTCTTTTATAAAATTGTTGTCGGGCTCAATTATTATTCAAACTTTGTCCTATATTATTATTTAATTTTTAAATTTAGAAAATGATGGAGTGGACATGAAATTGAACCTAATGGTTTGCACCATGCGTGCCCGTCTAGCTCAGTTGGTAGATCGCAAGACTCTAAGCCTTATGGTTGAGGGTTCGAATCCCATGGTGTGCGTTTGTCTTTTAAAATTGTTGTCGCGCTCAATTATTATTCAAACTTTGTCCTATATTATTATTTATTTTTTAAATTTAGAAAATGATGCAGTGGACATGAAATCGAACCTAATGGTTTGCACCATGCGAGCCCGTCTAGCTCAGTTGGAAGAGCGCAAGGCTCTTAACCTTGTGGTTGTGGGTTCGAGCCCCACGGTGGGCGTGTGTCTTTTAAAATTGGCGCTCAATTATTATTTAAACTTTGTCCTATATTATTATTTATTTTTTAAATTTAGAAAATGATGCAGTGGACATGAAATCGAACCTAATGGTTTGCACCACGCGAGCCTATCTAGCTCAGTTGGTAGAGCGCAAGGCTCTTAACCTTGTGGTCGTGGGTTTGAGCCCCACGGTGGGCGTTTGTCTTTTAAAATTGTTCTCCGACTCAATTATTATTCAAACTTTGTCTTATATTATTATTTATTTTTAAAATTTAGAAAATGATGTAGTGGACCTGACATCGAACCTAATGGTTTGCACCATGCGAGCCCGTCTAGCTCAGTTGGTAGAGTGCAAGGCTCTTAACCTTGTGGTCGTGTGTTCAAGCCCCACGGTGGGTATTTGTCTTTTAAAATTGTTCTCGGGCTCAATTATATTATTCAAACCTTGTCCTATATTATTATTTATTTTTTAAATTTAGAAAATGATGTAGTGAAGCTAAGAACGAACCTAATGGTTTGCACCATGTGAGCTATTCTAGCTTAGTTGGTAGAGTGCAAGGCTCTTAACCTTGTAGTCGTGGGTTTGAGCCCCATGATTGTAGTGTGTATTTTAAAATTGTTGTAGAGCTCAATTATTATTTAAATTTTGTCCTATATTATTATTTATTTTTTAAATTTAGAAGATGATGCAGTGGACCTGAAATCGAACCTAATGGTTTGCACCATGCGAGCCTGTCTAGCTCAGTTGGTAGAGTGCAATGCTCTTAACCTTGTGGTCTTGGGTTCGAATCCCACTGTGGGTGTTTGTCTTTTAAAATTGTTATCGGGCTCAATTATTATTCAAACTTTGTCTTATATTATTATTTATTTTTAAAATTTCGAAAATGATGCAGTGGACCTGATATCGAGCCTAATGGTTTGCACCACGCGAGCCTGTCTAGCTCAGTTGGTAGAGCGCAAGGCTCTTAACCTTGTGGTCGTGAGTTCGAGCCCCACGGTGGGCGTTTGTCTTTTAAAATTGTGGTCATGGGTTTGAGCCCCACGGTGGGCGTTTGTTATTTAAAATTGTTGAGCCCTCTTATATTATTATTTATTTTTAAAATTTAGAAAATGATGCAGTGGACCTGACATCGAACCTAATGATTTGACCATGCGAGCCCGTCTAGCTCAGTTGGTAGAGCGCAAGGCTCTTAACCTTGTGGTCGTGGGTTCGAGCCCCACGGTGGGCGTTTGTCTTTTAAAATTGTGGTCATGGGTTTGAGCCCCACGGTGGGCGTTTGTTATTTAAAATTGTTGAGCCCTCTTATATTATTATTTATTTTTAAAATTTAGAAAATGATGCAGTGGACCTGACATCGAACCTAATGATTTGACCATGCGAGCCCGTCTAGCTCAGTTGGTAGAGCGCAAGGCTCTTAACCTTGTGGTCGTGGGTTCGAGCCCCACGGTGGGCGTTTGTCTTTTAAAATTGTGGTCATGGGTTTGAGCCCCACGGTGGGCGTTTGTTATTTAAAATTGTTGAGCCCTCTTATATTATTATTTATTTTTAAAATTTAGAAAATGATGCAGTGGACCTGACATCGAACCTAATGATTTGACCATGCGAGCCCGTCTAGCTCAGTTGGTAGAGCGCAAGGCTCTTAACCTTGTGGTCGTGGGTTCGAGCCCCACGGTGGGCGTTTGTCTTTTAAAATTGTTATCGGGCTCAATTATTATTCAAATTTTGTCTTATATTATTATTTATTTTTAAAATTTCGAAAATGATGCAGTGGACCTGACATCGAGCCTAATGGTTTGCACCACGCGAGCCCGTCTAGCTCAGTTGGTAGAGCGCAAGGCTCTTAACCTTGTGGTCGTGGGTTCGAGCCCCACGGTGGGCGTTTGTCTTTTAAAATTGTTGTCGGCTCAATTATTATTCAAATTTTGTCCTATATTATTATTTATTTTTTTAATTTAGAAAATTATGCAGTGGACCTGATATCGAACCTAATAGTTTCAACCATGCGAGCTTGTTTAGCTCAGTTGGTAAAGCGCAAGGCTCTTAACCTTGTGGTCGTGGGTTCGAGCCCCATGGTGGGTGTATGTATTACATCTTTTAAAATTGTTGTCGGGCTCAATTATTATTCAAACTTTGTCTTATATTATTATTTATTTTTAAAATTTAGAAAATGAGTCTTATATTATTATTTATTTTTAAAATTTAGAAAATGATGCAGTGGACCTGACATCGAACCTAATGGTTTTGACCACGCGAGCCCGTCTAGCTCAGTTGGTAGAGCGCAAGGCTCTTAACCTTGTGGTCGTGGGTTCGAGCCCCACGGTGGGCGTTTGTTATTTAAAATTTTTGAGCCCTCTTATATTATTATTTATTTTTTAAATTTAGAAAACGATGGAGTGGACCAGAAATCGAACCTAATGATTTGCACCATGCGAGCCCGTCTAGCTCAGTTGGTAGAGCGCAAGGCTCTTAACCTTGTGGTCGTGGGTTCGAGCCCCACGGTGGGCGTTTGTTATTTAAAATTTTTGAGCCCTCTTATATTATTATTTATTTTTTAAATTTAGAAAACGATGGAGTGGACCAGAAATCGAACCTAATGATTTGCACCATGCGAGCCCGTCTAGCTCAGTTGGTAGAGCGCAAGGCTCTTAACCTTGTGGTCGTGGGTTCGAGCCCCACGGTGGGCGTTTGTATTTTAAAATTGTTATCGGGCTCAATTATTATTCAAACTTTGTCCTATATTATTATTTATTTTTTAAATTTAGAAAACGATGCAGTGGACCAGACATCGAGCCTAATGGTTTGCACCATGCGAGCTCGTCTAACTCAGTTGGTAGAGCGCAAGGCTCTTAACCTTGTGGTCGTGGGTTCGAGCCCCACGGTGGGCGTTTGTTATTTAAAATTTTTGAGCCCTCTTATATTATTATTTATTTTTTAAATTTAGAAAACGATGGAGTGGACCAGAAATCGAACCTAATGATTTGCACCATGCGAGCCCGTCTAGCTCAGTTGGTAGAGCGCAAGGCTCTTAACCTTGTGGTCGTGGGTTTGTGCCCTACGATGGGTGTTTGCCTTTTAAAATTGTTCTCGGGTTCAATTATTATTTAAACTTTGTCCTATATTATTATTTATTTTTTAAATTTAGAAAATGATTTAGTGGACCTGAGATCGAACCTAATGATTTGCACCATGCGAGCCCGTCTAGCTCAGTTGGTAGAGCGCAAGGCTCTTAACCTTTTGGTCGTGGGTTCGAGCCCCACAGTGGGCGGTTGTTTTATAAAATTGTTGTCGGGCTCAATGATTATTCAAACTTTTTCCTATATTATTATTTATTTTTTCAATTTAGAAAATGATGTAGTGGACCTGAAATCGAACCTAATGGTTTGTACCATGTGAGGCCATTTAGCTCAGTTGGTAGACCGCAAGGCTCTTAACCTTGTGGTTGTGGGTTTGAGCCCCACGGTGGGTGTTTGTTTTTTTAAGTTGGTGTCTCTGGCTCAATTATTATTCAAATTTTGTCCTATATTATTATTTATTTTTTAAATTTAGAAAATCATTTAGTGGACCTGAAATCAAACCCAAGTGTTTGTACCATGCGAGTTTTTCTAGTTCATTTGGTAGAGCGCAAGGCCCTTAACCTTGTGGTCGTGGATTCAAGCTCCATTGGGCGTTTGTTTTTTAAAATTGTTGTCGGACTCAATTATTATTCAAACTTTTTCCTATATTATTATTTATTTTTTCAATTTAGAAAATGATGTAGTGGACCTGAAATCGAACCTAATGGTTTGCATCATGTGAGCCCGTTTAGCTTAGTTGGTAGACCGTAAGGCTTTTAACCATGTGGTTGTGGGTTTGAACCCCATGGTGGGTGTTTGTTTTTTAAAGTTGTTGTCCGGCTCAATTATTATTCAAATTTTGTCATATATTATTATTTATTTTTTAAATTTAGAAAATGATTTAGTGGACCTGAGATCGAACCTAATGATTTGCACCATGCGAGCCCGTCTAGCTCAGTTGGTAGAGCGCAAGGCTCTTAACCTTTTGGTCGTGGGTTCGAGCCCCACAGTGGGCGGTTGTTTTATAAAATTGTTGTCGGGCTCAATGATTATTCAAACTTTTTCCTATATTATTATTTATTTTTTCAATTTAGAAAATGATGTAGTGGACCTGAAATCGAACCTAATGGTTTGTACCATGTGAGGCCATTTAGCTCAGTTGGTAGACCGCAAGGCTCTTAACCTTGTGGTTGTGGGTTTGAGCCCCACGGTGGGTGTTTGTTTTTTTAAGTTGGTGTCTCTGGCTCAATTATTATTCAAATTTTGTCCTATATTATTATTTATTTTTTAAATTTAGAAAATCATTTAGTGGACCTGAAATCAAACCCAAGTGTTTGTACCATGCGAGTTTTTCTAGTTCATTTGGTAGAGCGCAAGGCCCTTAACCTTGTGGTCGTGGATTCAAGCTCCATTGGGCGTTTGTTTTTTAAAATTGTTGTCGGGCTCAATGATTATTCAAACTTTTTCCTATATTATTATTTATTTTTTCAATTTAGAAAATGATGTAGTGGACCTGAAATCGAACCTAATGGTTTGTACCATGTGAGGCCATTTAGCTCAGTTGGTAGACCGCAAGGCTCTTAACCTTGTGGTTGTGGGTTTGAGCCCCACGGTGGGTGTTTGTTTTTTTAAGTTGGTGTCTCTGGCTCAATTATTATTCAAATTTTGTCCTATATTATTATTTATTTTTTAAATTTAGAAAATCATTTAGTGGACCTGAAATCAAACCCAAGTGTTTGTACCATGCGAGTTTTTCTAGTTCATTTGGTAGAGCGCAAGGCCCTTAACCTTGTGGTCGTGGATTCAAGCTCCATTGGGCGTTTGTTTTTTAAAATTGTTGTCGGACTCAATTATTATTCAAACTTTTTCCTATATTATTATTTATTTTTTCAATTTAGAAAATGATGTAGTGGACCTGAAATCGAACCTAATGGTTTGCATCATGTGAGCCCGTTTAGCTTAGTTGGTAGACCGTAAGGCTTTTAACCATGTGGTTGTGGGTTTGAACCCCATGGTGGGTGTTTGTTTTTTAAAGTTGTTGTCCGGCTCAATTATTATTCAAATTTTGTCATATATTATTATTTATTTTTTAAATTTAGAAAATGATTTAGTGGACCTGAAATCGAACCTAAGTGTTTGTACCATGCAAGTTTTTCTAGCTTAGTTGGTAGAGCGCAAGGCTCTTAACCTTATGGTTGTGGGTTTGAGCCCCACGGTGAGCGTTGGATTTTAAATTGTTGTCGGTCTGAGTTATTATTCAATTTTTGTCCTATATTATTATTTATTTTTTAAATTTAGAAAATCATGTATTTTTTAAATTTAGAAAATCATGCAATGGACCTAAGATTGAACCTAATGGTTTCCATACTTGAACCCGTCTAGCTTAGTTGGTAGAGTGCAAGGCTCTTATCCTTGTGGTTGTGGGTTTGAACTCCAAGGTTTTACAATTTTAAAATTAAGATCGTACCCAATGTTTTGTAGTGAACCTGAAATCGAACCCAATAGTTTGCACCATGCTAGTTTGTCTAGTGTAGTTGGTAGAGCGCAAGGCTTTGAACTTTTTTAAAATTGTGGTTGGGCTCAATTATTATTCAAACTTTTTTCTATATTATTATTTATTTTTAAAATTAAAAAAATTATGTAGGGACAGAGATCGAACCCATTTGGTACACCCAATTGTTTGCAACACGTGAGCCTGTCTTAGTTGTTGAAGCTTAAGGCTCTTAACCTTTTTGTCATGGGTTCAAACCCCACGGTGGGCGTTTGTTTTTTTTAAATAAGGTCGGTCGGTGTTTTTTTCTTTTTTTCTTTTTTAGGCTCAATTATTTTTCAAAATTTAGCGTGAGCCTGTCTAGCTTAACGATGTAGTCGTGGGAGATAGCCCGAAGCTGAGCGTTTTTGGTTTTTATACTTTTTAAACTTTGTTCTATTGTTGTTTCTATAATTAAGAATTGTTGTTGAGCTTTAAATTATTTTTCAAAATTTTTCTTATATTATTATTTATTCTTCGAACAGTAAGCTAATTTAAAAATGTTATAAACCACAGCCAAACCAACCATGGCATTCTTAGAGCTTCCAAATTCTCTTGTTTTTTTTTTTTTCATTTTGAAGGTCCACTGATACAAATAAAGGCATAAATATAAAGCGGAGAAGTGATACAAGAATTAATCCTCAATTGGCTTATATATTACAAAGAAATGCCTTTCCTAAGGAATCATTTTCCAGTGTGCAAAGAACCAACCAACCAACCAACCTTCAATTTTACATGCCTACCCGAATGTATAACAACACAAATTAAAGAAACAATACATACAAAAGCCTTTTAAAGTACAAACAGTCGCACCACTCACCATGTCATTTTGTATATGGAGGTCAGTCAACTCTCTGGATGTTTTCAGCCAACTTCACAAGATTCAACAATGAAAGTCTCCGCCGAACACGACCTTCAAATCAAATTAGTCTAAAAAGGATGACGAACATGAAAGAATTTATTGGCCTAGTCGGTTTTTGATTTGTCGAGGCAAGAAATACAGTTACGAGGAGAGCTGGAACCTGCCAGAAGGCTTTTTTCTTCTCCATCCCTTGAAGTTTACAATACAAAAGGAGATACCATGGTGGGATTAGAACCAAAAATTGGGGTTTAAAGAACAAACTAGTGCATTAGTTTTTGGAAGCTTACAAAGGCAGCATAATACGCGAAGGTCAATCCTGCCAACGCAACGAATGCTATTTGGAAAACATTATACCTGCAATGCAACAGCCAAGTATATTCAACCAAATAAAAAGCACAGATGGCATGGATTCAGGATCAAAAAAATCAGTGGATAAAATTCTCATCACTCACTTGTACAAATATCTGATACCGCGAAGAGACTGCAATGTGTGTCCAAAGATTTCTTGTGCTGCAGTTGCTCGTGCATAGTACGCAAATGCCGTGGAGCAAAATTGAATCACACTATAAAAAAGAAAACAGACATGATATAATCAGTCAAACATCTTGATTAAGATACAGAAAGAACCCTTCTAATTTCAGCCATAGATGACAACTAAATAACTGCTCAACATTTAACAAAGATCTTCCTGATCTTTGGGTCAGACTTTTTTCTTTTAATGAAACGAATGACGTTCATTGAGAAGGAATAAATCTCGAGTTTAGACTAATGAGAACATCTTAAATTCATCCACCAGCATCCCAAAAGAGACGAGCAATCAATCTCGTGCTTGTCGTCTGGAGAGCCTCATATCTTTAAAAGAAAATCAAGGTAGTGCCTTTCTGGGTTCCTTCTGTGCCTTAACACACAAAATAAAACTACAGCTATGCACCTATGGCTGACATATAACACAACACAAAACTGCACAGTCAACAATTGAGCTCCTAGAAAGGAAGGGCACAGGCAATTAGAATAAAAGTCAGTTATTTGGCACTAATTTAATTACTTTAATCAACCGAAACCTCAATATTTGGTAGGGGGACTAATAATAGGATTTGTAATGATAGAATAGGTCAGGGGTTCTATTTTCCAAACAGAGAGTTTTGTGTAATCATTCTCCCTTTTTTCTTCAAGACAATCAGTGACGTTTTTGTAACACCTTGATTAAGGAGAGGGATTTGAGACACCATGTCCCCTCCCATCCCTGTTTGTACATCCTTTGAAATTAATGATAGTTTCTCATACTTATCCACAAATGTATCCCGGGTTTTGTCGCCCCAAACTGTTTCTTCATTGGTGATCATTATTGGCCAGCCTCCACCATAGAAGTTCTAATGCAAATAGTAGATAATAAGCAATAATAATTGAAGATCCTAACCTGATAGAGCATAGGAGGATGAGCCCCACATTAAACAGGAAAGAGTTCATCAGTGTGGCTCCCCACCTGTATACAAGAATAGATGGAAGAGAAACAAAAATGTGACGTCAATTTTGAGCAATCAACAGCTGGACAGACAAAAAAAAGGAACAAACTCAACACTAAGAAAACTGTAAATACTTCATAGGATGAATTGTGATAAAAACTAGTCTCAAGCCAAGCATCATGGCTCCCGCAATCACTGCTAGAAGAAGGTAGAAGCAGAAGAATGCAAATGCTGCAGTTCCAAGAAGACCTAGTGACATGGGAAAATAATCTTCATATCAACATCTATCACAGAAAAAAGCATGAAAGGAAAATGTGAGGAAAAGAACTGTACCCCAAACATCATCCAGCTTGATAAAAACTTCATTTAGAAAAGGAGACAGCGGGGGATCAACTAGCAGATATATAATGATATGTACAACCCAGGCCACTGAAACAATCAACCTGTCAAACAGAAAGAAAAAAAAAAGAATTATACAATGCGAGTGAATATGTCAAAAATTGTGAACAAACAGAGATAAACACGAGTCTAATATACTTGCTTAAGAAACTGATCAACAATGGACCATAACTACTTCAAAAAAAAAAAAATTTAAAAAAAAAACAAGGCCTTAATTTTATGAAAATGTCAATGGAAATATCGATAAAATGTTGTTGTCGATAGATATTTTTGGAACACACACACACACACACACATATTTTAATTTTACACTTCTTAACCAAGTTTAAATGCTTATTATTTATATTATATTCATTGTAGCGACATTTCGTTGCTCCATTTTTATGATTTATCGATTTTTTTTACTATATAATGGAAATATCAGTTCACCCCTTATGTCAATGTCAACCACATGGATATGTCGAAATGTCAATATGTTGATGGAAATTTAATATACCCAGGTGGCAACTAGGTCAACTAACTTGTGAAGAAAAACAGAGAAAAAAAAAAAGAAGTGGAGTGGACATTATCTATCTTCAGTAAAAGCCCAAGTTCCTGACTTTGGAAGAGCAACAACGTTTTATCAATCTTTCCACCAAATATTTTAAATTCGAGAGCTCAACTTGTCACCAAAACAAAAAGAAAAGAACCTCCAATATGATCTACCCCCTTAATCTAGCAACATATAGCAAAAATTGCAAGATGTCGTCTCCTTCACTCTTCAACAAATCATCGTACACGGTTAACCACCTATTTTAAAATAAAGTGTGGATGTGAAATAGAAGCTAAGAAGAAAGAAAGAAAGAAGAATATGTAATGCTTTAACAGAAAAATCTAGGGGGAGCATAACTTCACTCACCCCAAAACTCCCAACACAAGTTTTGCCAAGTAGCCAAGAACGGTCAATGCCCATGCAGTCTCCGCCTGTGGTTCAGCATATTAATATTTTCATAAAAAGGATAATAGAAGTTAGTGCAATTGTACAATAGAAAAGATAAATAATAATAACAATAAATCCAGCAGTCCACCTTTTCTCCCTGTGGGTACATCTCTTCTAAAAGATTTACATCTTCTTCCAATTGAAGCAACTCCTACAAAATTAAACAAGTAGATGCCACAATAAACACATTAAGAATTGAGAATGAACATCTAAAATCAAACTTAGTAATGTATTGAAGTTCTCATCCGACAAAAACGACACTCACAAGACTACTAGCAAAAGCTGAGGATCTTCAGCAATTATGTGATAATAGTGAACAATGCATTTAATCAAAACCAAAACCAAATTCAAAAATAAAAGGAAGGATAAAGCCCAAAAGAACATCAGCACCAACATTGTCCAGGGTGAAACATACCTTCTCTACAGCCTTCACATTCTTTCGCCATTTTCTACCCTTAGAACCACTTCTTTCTTCTTGATGGAGTGAATCAGCAGCTTTCTTCAGTTCTCTTGCCTTTTTTCCCAAATCTGTTGCTTCCTGCAGGATATTAAATAATAACTTATTGAACGATAGAAATTAGCATGTCCATCCCACCATTAAAATAATAACGAATGTGCATTATGAATTATGAAAAGCTAAAAAGCACCTTGATATACTGTGAACGAGTGATAACAGCCTTTGGACGCCTAACAAATGAGAAAATGAGGCCCAAGGGCAGACAAGCAATGCCAACACCTCCANAAAAAAAAAAAAAAAAAAAAAAAAAAAAAAAAAGATCAGCATAATGTACTTTGATTATTGTGAAATTAAACGGTAGGAAAAATTGTCCGTAGATTAAGAAGTAAAAAATTTATAAACACCAAAAGTTTTGCTTCATGAAAATAACTCACTAGTGATCTTTATATGGCACAATGGGCAGTATACATAAATTCTACTTGAAACATTTGTCAATAAATTCAATATCATGCTTCCTTGTGATTTCCAACTAATAGACAACCCGGTTGGCCATAAGAGAAAGGGCAAAGTACTTGTATTTAAATTGTTCACTATTTAATAAAAGATGGATATCCAGTGGCTTCTTCCAATCTCCATCACTTAACTTACAGAGAAGAGTACGGATCCAACAATAGTGGCAAGAGCAACAACATATTCGGGAAAAGTAGTGCGCATTGTCCACGTTTTCTCTGATGAAGCATTTGCCGTGAATGCCGAACACTACAACACAGTGAATAAAAGTAGTCAAGTAGATGTGCATTTGTCGAGGCCTGAAAATCCATAATTAAAACTGCCACCTGAAAACCGAATAGAACCATATATTATGAAATGTAAGATTTGCACACAAGAGTAGAACCTGGTGGGCACCATTTCCAATGCACGGTTGGCTGCTAGAGAACTCCCATGAATTCGGAAAAGAAGCAGTGTTTGAAGAGAGATGCATAACAGTAAAGTCAACTTCTCCAACGAACCCTGATAAATATGCCAGCGAAGTTCATTAGTTAAAACGCATGGCAATTTTCCGAACGGAAACTAAGTCTGGAATGGAAATAAGAAAATATTCTAATTTAAATACACATCTCCATCAACTGAAAGAACGTTGATATGCTACAGTAACAAAGCCATGAAATATATCAATTCGTCACTTGGCTATTTTTTAGGTATAGTGAGAACGTAATTCTAAGGGAAAGCAAAAATCGAGGCAAGCTTAATGTTGCCTTCAACTTTATAATCGGCACAACTTATAAATACTTCTTACAGTCAAAGCTAAAAACCAAATGTAAGAACAACAAAATGTAAAAATCCACAAGAATGAGCATAAGAGCTGACCGTATAAAATTCCCAACAGGAGAGCACAGACAATGGCCATTACCACAACCCATATCATGGCGCTTTTCATCCGTTCCCCAATGCCCCTTCACAAAGATAACACAAAACAAATAAAGCCTCACATAATGAATATAATATATTCAGAAAAGACTCCAATTCTAAGCAATTACTTGTCCTGGTCTCCTTCGTAGTAGAACATGGCGAAAGGAATAATGAAGAAGACGAGAAGAGCATCGACGATATAGATAGCGAGCCATAGATCCTTCATCGGCAATGTAAGGTTACATGCACCATTATACAAAGCGTGCTTGCATGCCTGTCGGTTAGCGACGTCGGCCGGTAACATCAAAATGGATATCAACGCAATAGACAGACCGAAAACAACGACAAATTTAGGAAAATACGCCTGGTTCTTGTCATCAGGATGCTGATAATTAATCAGAAGGTACACATTGAAGATGAATACAATCACACAGACGACAATAGCGACGATTACGAGAGCGAGATTGAAATCGCCCATCGTTCACGAACTCCCGATTCGAAACCAGTAAGAAATCGAATCGAAGAGATCGTTGAAAAAACAACAATCAGGCGTCCTCTTCGCTTCGAAATTCGAAATGGAGCCTTCGCGGATCTCGCTCGTCTCGGGAAAAATATGGAAAAGAGGAAAGGGAAATAGGGCTAGATTCCGAAATTCCGATGACATTGTTTGATGACAAGCGAGTCAAGGGATGAGAGGTTGAAATTACGATTTTGTCCTTTAGAAAAAGATGAATTTAGAATCAAACAGAATTGACAACGCGTTCTGTGGGGGTATAAGAGTAAATTAGAAAAAATTGTCGAACAGAAATTGACGGACGTTCCGTCAAAATTTCTGTTTTCTCGTAAGGCAATGGTATGGGAGAGAACAATGGGACGGTTTCCACTGCGGAAGCGGCTGAGTAATATGGCGCGTGATGACGGGGCAAGCCCCGCAGCTCTAGGAAATATATTTATTTAATTTATGTCATTAAATGCCTAAATTATTCCATGTCAAGTTACAAAATTAACCCTAACACCAAATTTTTTTTTTTTTTTGTCTGAGTTTTTAAAATTTTTAATTATTTAATATATCTTTCGTACAAATAAAACAACTCGAATAAAATAAAGAGAGAATTCATAATGAACCCTAAATTTCCATTCTTCGTTGTTCATATGACAATATCAAATGATACGTTCTAATCTTTGAAATAGTTTCTCTTCAATCGAGTCAGTTGAAAAGGATTTTTTTTTTTTTTTACAGTAGAATTCAAAACCAAACATTTGATAACATCAAATGACATGTTGTTGTTCTAGCCGTTCAAATAATTTTTCTCGATCGAATCAGCTGAAAAAGCACGTGTCGTCCCGATCAAGTCGGCTTATAAAGTTCTGCGACGATCAATGATCTCGATAGCTATATTTTAAGCTTAGCTCGAAGTTTATACCAACATTTCTTGCAGGCTCCGACTATCTTCCATCCTTTTGTTGAAAGTGATTCTTTAAACACAATGAAACTATGACTCTTTTTTGCGATCTGATTCTCCACATCCTCCATTCCCTTTTTTTTTTTCTTTCTTTTTTTCTTCTTCTTCAATATTTTCTCCTTTTTCAGTCCCTTTTGCAATGGTTCGTTCTTTATAGGCTTAGTTGAAGTGCCTAATTTTGCTAAGTTTATATGGAATTAGGCTCGTTGGTTACGTGCTTCTCTGGATTTGACTTAGAAAATGGTTAAGGTTTTGTAGTTATCTTCAATTCGGTTGCTTCGTGTTTGGACCATTTTTATTATTATGGGTATATTCGGTTGGGCTAGGTTGAATTGGGAAAATCCTCTTGACTAACCCAAATTTTTGGGTAAGTTGGGTTAGTGACTCGAATAACCAGAATAAAATTCACAATCCAACTCAACCTATACTTTTATTTTCGGATTGGGTAGGTTGGGTTGTCAAAGTGGTTATTTTTTAATTATTTAAAAAGGTATACTTATCTATGATATATATTATATTAATAACTAAAATCTTGTAAAATTTAAACCTCATACATTTATAAGTCACAACATGTCGCTAATATTGATTATAATTGTCATTAATTTCATAATAATCTTAAAAGTAAGTTAGAGTTATAATTTTTTCAGGTTGGTTAGGTTAACCTGACCAAAAAAAATATCAAGAACCCATTCAAATTTTTTTATTTTAAAAAAATTCAACTAAAAAAAATCTAATCGAACCCAACCTTTATGGTTTGTGTTGATTTCTCGAGTCATACAAATATCTCAAATTTTTGTAGGTGGTAGGCTGTATCGTGTTCAAAAAGTGATTCTATTATTTATACAAATATGTCATAATTTTTTTCTTATGATTAATCACTTTAACGTTTTTTTTTATAGTTCAATCTCGTGTTTCTTAAAAAAAAAAGTTTATGAATTAATTAAAAAAAAATGTTTTTATTTTTTATTTTTAAAGATTAAAAAATATAAATTCACTCCATGGCTTGATTACCTTAGTATATGTATACATTAATATACGCTATCACGTTTATTTAAATATTATATCCCAGTTTTTAAATTGGGTTTTATTTTAAATAAATAGGGACAAAACAAATCCATTTTAACTTTTAATATTTAAATTTACCACTAAAATAGATGAAAAAAATGATATTTTTTATGCAACAAATTTAAACATGTGCATTAATTGTTTTAAAATTTTTGGATAAAATACAAATTTTCAAATTGATATAATTTAAATAATATCGAGATTTTTTTTATAAAAAATTTAACTTAAAATTTACCATTGTTTTATTTTTTAAATCAATATTATATAACTAGAACTATAATAGTAATAATAATAATAATAATTAAATCACGTATAGTATTAAGATGTTTAATAAAACAAATTAAAGTGAATGAGCAAAATTGGTGGAAGAGGTTTATTTTCTCATGTGTAACGCAACCCATAACGAAAATGCTATTTAAATTCCATTTGAACCAGTTTTTGATACAATATTGTTTCTATAATTTGTCATTATTGTGAACAGTCAGCAGGTTTGCCCGAGTGGTTAAGGGGGAAGACTTAAGATCTTCTGCACATAAGTGCGCGTGGGTTCGAACCCCACAGCCTGCAGTATTTGTTTTTATGATTTTAAAAATAAAATAAAATGAGCCGCAAAAACAAAAAGAAAAAGAAAATAAGGCTTTGGCCTTCTCTCTCGCTCTGGATGAGCAGCGAGCTCTGATTTTTTCTTAAGCTCCCTCCACTCTCCCGCTTCACCCTTCTTTTCGGAACCAGGAATTCTGTGCAGCGACACTTGAAATTCGAAGTTCTTCATCTTCTTCATTCGAAAGCTATGGTCGCCGTGATGGCGGCTGTTGATTCAAAGGAGAGGCTCTCTCGTCTGATTAACTCAACCAAGATTGCTGCAGATATTCCTTCCAAGCTTGCTCGTTTGCGTCAATTAAAGAATGATTTGCCGCCGGAAGATCCTGTTTTACTTACTGAGCTCCTCCCTCGTATCCTTGAGCTACAGTCTGACCGCTTCAGCCCCATCCGCAAGTTTGTCACAGAGTACGCTTCCTTTCTATCTCTAGGTTAAGCTCATTTATGCGTTTATGTCCGTTTTTGCATTCACTTCACGGAACGACAGAGATGCGAGTTTTTTTTTTAATTCTTAGTGTTCAGTTTCGTTTTTCTGTTTTCGTTTGCTGTGATGTTGGGGCTTGGGGAGCTGAATGAAATTTCAAATTCGAAGTGTCTGAATTTCACGTGTAGATTAGGTGTACTGTTATGCATTTCTTCTGTGCATTTTGTATATTCTGGAGAAATATTCATTGATGGATACAACTTAAGATGCCATTCATTGATGATGGACTGAGCTGTCTAAAGCTTATTGTCATTGATATCTTGGGGTATGTCAATGAGTGCTGGTGGTTCGTATTAAATCCTACCAGAGTGTTATGGTGTTCCTTTATTTATGGGATGTCTGATTGCTCATCTCTCCAAGGTATAGATGTCATCTTAATTCTCTTATGAATCAATTTTGCCTGGTGAACTGTTAAAAAACTGGGCCTAAGTGGTTCAGTCCTGACTGATTGAGGTAGCTTTGGGAATGGTTCTTACTTATTTAGTTGTTTTATTACTGTGTAGGATGATTGGTGAAATTGGATTCAAGCACATCGACTTGTTGCCTCAAATTGTACCATTATTGATAACAGTTTTGACTGATGATACTCCAGCTGTTGTTCGGCAATCCATTACTTGTGCCATTGATTTATTTCGCATTTGTCTTGTAAAAATTGCGATGAAGGTAACAATATTCTGCATACTTTGTCAGGTGGTTTTGTTTATACGTTTTCTGTGTATTGCCAGTTCTCATCACAAACTATTCCATGATTTCTACTTCTGCAACTTATTTAGTTTATAGTGTCCGGTGCAAATATAAAAGATTTTTCATTTTCATGTTTCAGTTTTATTAGCCAATGGTCGTGTATTTTAAAAACATTGAAGCATATTGTAATTTCTCAAGCTTTATGATGGGCACACTCACGTACATTTTGGTTTTTTTTTTTTTGATGTAGCTGAACTTCTGTGGGCAATAAAATCACCTCTCTCTGAGGAAAAATGTTGTAATCTCACTGTTTTAGGTTCAATTCTATTATGTTACAGGGTCTGTATTCTAGCGTGATAGACAATTCACTTCAATCATTGTGGACATGGATGTTAAAGTTCAGGGAAGAGATATATTCAATAGCCGTTCATGTAAGCAAGAATTATTATGCAATTAGCTATATTCTTTTTGTTACTATGTTTTTAAATACACACTTTTGCTCAGGGAAATGGTGGAATGAGTTTGCTAGCTCTCAAGTTTGTCGTAGAAGTAATTTTACTTTACACACCTGACCCCAATGGCTCTTCAGAGCCTCCTGCTACTGCAGGTAGTTGTCGTCTACTTGGCTTTGTATTTCAGGTCCATCATTGCTTGAGAGGCTTGAGCCTTTTCTAATAATTTAAATAAAACGACTTAAGTTGTCACTGACCTTGGAAATCATTTCTTATTGTGTAGAAAATTCTGTCTATTTTAATATATCGTGGCTTCGTGGAGGTCATCCTATACTCAAAATTAGAGACTTATCAACTGAAGCCAGTCAAAGTTTGGGTTTGTTGCTCGATCAGCTCAGATTCCCAAAAGTGAAATCTCTCAATAATGCAAAGATCATTGTGCTCATTAATAGGTTATATTAATTTCCCTGTATATAAGACCACATTTAAATGTTTAATTTCTACTCATTTATTTCTCAATACGTGAAGATAAACCTTCTGAATCATATTAATAAAACTTGAAGTCCTTGAGCCGTCTAATGATTGGTTTAATAATAAATGAAAAATGGACATATAACTATCAGTTCCTTTTGAACTACAGTTCTGACTCATTTTTTCTCTTATATGTTTCTTATTAGTCTTTCAACAATTGCAAACAAGAGGCCTGCTTTTTATGGCCGAATTTTGCCTGTCTTGCTTGGTCTGGACCGGTCAGGCACTATCTTCAATGGGTTGCATGCTCCTGGTGTACATTATGCCTTAAAGAATTCATTTCTCAACTGCTTGAAGTGTACCCATCCAGGTGCTTTACCGGTAAATTTCCAAAACTAAAATTTACCTTCTCGAATCCCCCACCCAAAAAAATGGCATGCTCCTAGTTGGGTGAATTTTCTGTGTTTCCTTTTGCTTTCTTTAACAGACTGTTTCATATTTTATTATGTTTTACAAGTTATTCTACTTGTACATGTCTTTTGTTCTGTATTAACTTTAACAAGAATATGATATTTTCTCTGTCAGGCAAACCTTTGGCCATGGTTCAAAGGAACTGCTGTTTAATCTGATATATATATCCTTGTACTTAGTTCCCTGGGTTGGCTGCCTGATGATCATAGGACTGATCTATAAATCTTGATAGCTTTGAATTTATGGGTTCATGGTCAAAAGAAGGTGGCCGCTTAGGATAGGAAATATTATACAAGTTACTCAATGCCAAATGTAGAGTTAGGAAGTAGTCTTGTGAAATTAGTCGAGAAATCGATAAGCTAGCTTGGACACCCATAATTATAAACGAAGTCCTGCAATTTTTATTTGATTTCTTCTCTGTGTTGAATAGTATAGTAAAGCTGCTATCAGAGATCATTCACCTTCTTGTATGAATTGAATTGATAATGGAGATAATTGTGGTAACTGTAGTGGCGGGATCCTCTAATTGGTGCCCTGAGAGAGATGAAAGTCGGGGGAGTGGCTGAGCCAACCCTTCATCAAGATTCAACAGTTAATGGATCTGTAAAGGAGGAGCTGAGCGATGGCCATTTTACCAAGGTAAGTACCAACATCTTTGTTCATTCTTGGTTAAGTATTTATAAATTCAATCTCGATTGACGGTCTGCTGCCTGAATATGGCATGCAGGCGAGCAGATCTAATTAAAACTTTATTCTTGTATAGGATGATAAGGCTACTGTTCAAAGAATTCCTGATATTATGCATAATACTTTGGGGAGGAAGAGGTCTGGTGAACCAGACACCTGTGATTTGAAAGAGGATGGAAATGGATCTGGAAAACGTGCCAGACCAACACCTAAGGTCTCGGAGTCTGAGGAATCATTTAAAGAAATGGAGAGTACTGTTAAGCCTGAACAAGATACATCATCAAGTGGAACATCTTCAGCAGGAGAATTGGATACCGGACCAGCGCACCAACTTGTAGCCATGTTTGGTGCCTTAGTTGCTCAAGGAGAAAAAGCTATTGGGTCCTTACAGATCCTTATCTCTAGTATTTCTGCTGACTTGCTTGCTGAGGTTGTCATTGCTAATATGCGTTTCCTTCCTCCTCATCAGCCTGATGCAGGAGATGGAGAACTTCTGCAGAATATGTGTATAAGTGGTAGTGATGCTCAAGTCAAATATCCGTCATCATTTGTAGCTGATGTTCTTTCATTATCTAGCACCTTTCCACCGATTGCATCATTGTTGGATTCTTCTAGGTCATTATCTGATGACACGGTATTACAATCTTTTCTGTCATGATACCTTGAATTCTGGACCATATTTTCTGTGATGTTTCATTATTTCTTTGTTTGTGTCGATTTTGTTAAATTAAGCTGTCATTTATGCATTTTCTTTCTCTCTTTCTTTAACTTGTTCTGCATTGTCCTCTCCTTAATTTTTTTTTCTTTCCAATCTCATCCTCAGAAGCCTCAAGAGGGAGGAGACCATCATGCAGTTCCTATTATTGACAGTGCTGGGACAAATGATGATTCTGAAAATGCTATAACGCCAACTAGTTTACCTGTTTCCAAAGCATCTATATCTGAAGCGGAAGAAGTTTGTTCAATCATTCCATCTAGTATACATGATGTGGCCAATTTAGAGAGTGGGATACCTGGGCTCGATTCTTCTGTTCAAAGTGATGGGTCATCAGATCATGTTGTTACTCCCTCGCTTGCATCATCTGGTTTTGACGATTCTAATCAAGAGAACATTTCAACTTTGGAACTAAGCTCCTCCTTGAAATTATCAGTTTCTAGAGAAAAATCAGAGGAGCTTAGTCCAAAGGCAGTTGTTTCAGATGTCAACAGCTTGGCCTCTTCAACTGCAACTTCTGCGGGGTTGTCTTCTCAGTTGGTCTTGCCCAAGATGTCAGCACCTGTTGTTGACCTTGTAGATGAAGAGAAGGATGAATTACTAAGACTGGCATTTGTGCACATTGTTGAGGCGTATAAGCAAATAGCAGTCGCTGGAGGTTTGCAAGCCCGCTTTTCTCTATTGGCATATTTAGGAGTGGAGGTATCAAGTCTTTCTTGTGTGTGGTTATTATGAGAAATGTCCTTCCTTAAATTGAATTTAATTTCCAGGCAGATTAAATGATTCATATTTTGTTCAGCGACCAGTATTCCATATATCATACAATTTAGTTGTTACTACATACAATATTTTCATGCACTAAAATTTGATAATTTCTGAGTTGATTCATCATGTCCATCACGTACCATATACTATGAGAGTGAGGCAGCACGAGAAGTTATTTTACCATTCCATTTTCCTTGCCCCTGGTACAAAATGAGTTTCTCTTGTTACATATTGATCTTAAGAGGCATTTTTTACAATTTAGAAATTTTTAAAAACTTTCAGTGAGTGTGTTTCTTCACAGTGTCTTTCTTCTGATGGGCACTGAACAATTTATGAACTTATACTAACTTTTGTACAGGCTATGATTTTTTAAACTTTACAGTTGTACTTGGTGCGAGTCCTAGTTTCTAAAACATTGAGATGTCTCCAATTTTATGATTTTCAATTTGGCTGGAAGCTCATCTTATTTTAGATTGTGCTTGTTCTATACTTTAAATTTTCTTTGTAATATTACTATCTAAAGACATAAATTTTGGACTTATTTATTTGCTTAAACTTTCTTTCCTTATTGGGCAGTATCCCTTGGAATTAGAGGCATGGAAAGTGTTGCAAAACCATATATTGGCTGATTATGTAAACAATGAGGTGAGCATTGTCTTAGAATAAGGCTTTTACAAAATGGTCCTGTATCACTATTAAGCTTTTTTTTTCCTTCGTTGTTCTCTTGTTACTCTGTTCCTGTATAAATCTACTTCTTTTTGTACCTTCAGTATTGTCTTAAATCCATATGGGTCTTTGCCTCCAATTGTTATTTTTCCTCATCTGCAGGACATACTAGACATTTGAGGAATATATTTACTTGCAACTATCAACATTTGCAGAGATATATAAACATTATACTGTAGTAAAGATTCTTTCCTTTTGATACTCTCTAAGTAGCTTGAGCACTCTCTAAGGTCTTGTTAACATCATTTCTTTAACTTCACTCTCTCTGAAGTTCTCAAGTGCTCAGCCTAGAGTCTGATATTGTTCAAGGCGCTAAAAGTAACAACTATTGATCAAGTAGAACTCTAACTTGAATCTCTTAGGGTTTGCTCTAACATCATTTGGTCAATGTTGCTCCAACTTGTATTGAAGTACACTCCCACTTATTTTTATTGAATAAAGTGTCATACTACTTTAAGTCCGCTACTATTTTTCTTTTGCATTGAAAATAAATTATATTGGTTTATTTTTGCTTGCTTGGTTTGTCAGAAATTTGAATTCATGTTTCATTTACTCAATTAACGTAAGATGCATGAACTTGAATGAGATGTCTGTTACTCTTTCTCTCTCTCTCTCTCTCTCTCTCTCTCTCTCTCTCTCTCTATCATCTCTTCTTTTCTTCTGTCTCTGTGTTCAACTAAATCCATACATTCTAACCGGAGCAATTGGTTCAGGGACACGAGTTGACTTTGCGGGTTCTGTATAGGTTATTTGGAGAGGCAGAAGAGGAACACGATTTCTTTACATCTACGACTGCTGCTTCAGTATATGAGACATTTCTTGTCACTGTGGTGTGTGCTTTGTGACCCTAATTCCTGCAAGTATTATTTTGTGTAGATGCGAATGATTTGATTTTCCATGCAGGCAGAAACACTTAGAGATTCTTTTCCTCCTGCAAGTATTATTTTGTGTAGATGCGAATGATTTGATTTTCCATGCAGGCAGAAACACTTAGAGATTCTTTTCCTCCATCGGACAAGTCATTGAGTAGATTGCTTGGTGAAGCTCCTTATCTACCAAAGTCAGTCATAAACCTGTTGGAATGCATGTGCTCTCCTGGAAACAGTGAAAATGCAGATAAGGATCTCCAAAGTGGTGATCGTGTAACTCAAGGTCTTAGTGCAGTGTGGAGTTTAATTTTATTGAGACCCCCTATCCGCGATGTCTGCTTGAAAATTGCCTTACAGGTTTTAATTTTCCTTGAACTTATTTCAGTTTTTGTTCTACTTCAATTACTTTCTTTGTAACACAAGGTTTTTTGTTCTTTACTTCCATTTAATGTTTTATTGCTGAGCATAACTATGTTTAAACAATATTTAACGGTTAAGAGATCATGACTACAGTATGATGCTCTGTCTGATGCAGACATCTAATCCTGTTGGTTTTTTTCGTCCTTAGTTAGATACAAATTCATATTTGATGTTTCTTTTTAAATATATATTTTAAAAAATTTATTTATGATTAATTGGGATAATTTGTAATACCTTGTTTGTTCAAGTCTTTAGGTATTTTATGTCGTGTAATTGCCTTACATGTGTTTGTCAAAACCATGATGTCTGCCTGACAATTTCCTTCCAGGGTTTAATTTTCTTCGAACTTATTTCAGTTTCTCAGTTTTTGTTCTACTTCAATTACTTCCTTTATGACATAGCTTTTAGTTCACAGATTGAAATTGCTGAGCATAATTATGTTTAAAATAATAGTAAACGGTTAAAAGTTTGAGTATGGTATAATGCATTGTCTGAATGCAGATGACAATTCCTGTTGGATTGTTCGTACTTAACTAGATATGAGTTCGTATTTGATGTTTCTTTTTTAATATTTTATTTATTTATTTATATTAGTTTGGATCATTTGTAATACATTTTTTGTTCAAGACTAAGTATTTTAGTTGTGTAATTGCCTTGAACGTGTCTGTCAAAGCATGTGATGTTTGGAGCCTTCCCCCCCCCCACACACACACACACCGACATACACTTTGCTCTAGAGGAGCATTTTCCCTGTCATTGATCTCACTTTGATTTTCTCTTTTTACCATTGAAAGAGCACTGTGCATCTCTCTGAGGAAGTGAGGATGAAGGCAATTCGTCTGGTAATTTGTTGACAACTTAAAATTCAACAAAATTATCTCTTTCCAGTTACTTAAGTTGTTCTCTCTTTTTGTAGGTTGCTAACAAGCTTTATCCTATACCGTCCATTTCTCAACGAATAGAAGATTTTTCTAAGGAGATGCTGCTTTCTGCCATTAGTGACCTTGTAACAGATGCGACAGATGCTGATGGATCAGTATCAGAATCACACAAGGTTTGTTTTCATATGGCGATGCAAGAAAAACATCAAATGCTGGATCAGATGCAACTTTCTTTCAAGTATTACCTAATTGTAATTTTAGATGTCTTGTTCGGGTTCATAAGTGGAATTTTGGTTTAACATGAAGTTCCAAATTTTAGTTAGAATTCCTGATTCTGGAGTTCACGTATTACACCTTACCTAATTCTGGTTCTTCAATTCTTTTTGATGTTTCAACTATTTAATTAGATTTGTTGTCACATAGTAGTCTTGAAAATTTAGAATTGACTTCTACAATTGTTACTTTTTTAGCAGGATGTTCATCCAGAAAAATCTTTAATTGAATCTAGTGCCGTTAGTAAAGATATATCCTCCGATGCTTGTCCTTCATCCATTTCACAAGCTGACACATCTCTTCCAATCTCTGAGGCCCAGCGTCGGATGTCCTTGTACTTTGCACTTTGCACAAAGGTTTGAGGTTGTCTGATTTAGTAACTTAAGTTTGTCTTGTGAAAATAACTTTTTTTTGAATCTTACAGTCTATTTGTGTAATCTAAATGACAGAAGCACTCACTTTTTCGCCAAATTTTTGTCATGTATAAAAATGCCTCAAAAGCAATTAAGCAGGTTTGTCCCACTTCATAATGCTGCTTTTCTTCTCATGAGTTCTGATTTCTGAAATTTCGATCTCTTGTATTTTGTATAGGCTGTTCATGACCATATCCCAATACTTGTCCGCACAATGGGCTCATCCTCAGATCTTCTTGAAATTCTTACTGATCCTCCAAGTGGAAGTGAGAATCTTGTAATGCAGGTCTTTCCTGGATCAATCAAACTATTTTTTTATTATACACTGAAACCATGAAAATGGAGACATAACAGTTACTTTTATTTCCCTGATATATTGCCATTTTAGGTTTTGCAAATTCTGACAGATGGGATTACTCCTTCGTCTGAGTTAGTTTTTACCGTAAGCAAGTTATACAATTCAAAACTAAAGGTGAGCACTGTTCTCTTTTGACAATGAAGCTATTAGCTTAAAACTTCTCGATTTATTTTTATATTGTATTTCCCTCTAAGTTTTCAGGATGTTGAGGTTCTGATCCTAAATTCCAAGTAGAAAAGTCTACTAATAAGAGGCTTACTTTTCTAATGGTTGTCATGTGTTGATTGCTTTTAGGATGTGGAGATTATGATCCCTGTATTACCATATCTACCAAAAGAGGAGGTGGGTAACCTCTCGCTCTTTCACTATTTGAGTACCTATATGTTTTGAGCTTGTATAATGGCAGCATTTTTTAATTTGAATTTTTATCTTACTTAACAATTATGTTTCAACAATCTTCTATATCACTTATCCTTGAAGCATTTTTATCATATGTTTTACTATCCATGTTTTATTTCTTTGTCGTAGGAATCTGGCTAATATCCTCTACTTTTGTCTAAATTAGTTGTTCTCTTATCGTCATAAGGTTAAATTATAGTTTGTCTCCAAATTGTATATGACTTTTCAATTTGGTTCTAAACGTTTAAACTTGAGTTAACTCCCTTAAAAAAATTGATAAAATTATCACGTAGGGGTTCACAGCTCACTAGCATACTAACTAGGGAAAAATTGTTCAATTTGGTCCTTGAACTGTGAATACTTCTTCAGTTTGATACTTTAAAATTTTAAGGGATTATTTGGCCCACAAGGGTTGAAGTTGGGAAGCTTAAGTTTGTAGAACTTGTGCTTGGATGG
Organism: Cucurbita pepo subsp. pepo; assembly: GCF_002806865.2. Taxonomy (NCBI): domain Eukaryota; kingdom Viridiplantae; phylum Streptophyta; class Magnoliopsida; order Cucurbitales; family Cucurbitaceae; genus Cucurbita; species Cucurbita pepo. The sequence continues at coordinate 5,394,094 of NC_036647.1, forward strand.
TACAAAGATCAATAGAAACCTGAGTATAAGTAACTTTTGTTTGGTGTTTGAGTTTATGATTTGTAAAAGCTAATAAACAGTTATGAATCTGGAATTCATAAGCCAGAATTTATGTAACTCATGGGATTAACATACTTATAGCATGGAAATAAACCTGTATACCCAATATAAGTACTAACCCTGTGCTATGTTAAGCTCCAATAAGAAGTTTCATTTATATTCCTTACTATCTCGACTGTTTTGAAACTACCCTTCAAGCCAACCCTAAGCTAACTTTGAAACAAAAGAGATATGATATCACTATCCTATTTACTTCCAACTTCGTAAAAAAAATGACCGCTTCTCCCAATTTCTCCTCTGTTTCTACAGAATTCGAAGGTCTAATATTGTTTCTTGGTACATCATCTAAAAATTTAAAAATTAAAAAAAAAAAAAGCCTTCCAGTTAAGCAATGGGTTGTTAGGACTATGATTTGTGAACGATGTGTAGTAATATTAACACCAGTAAAATGCTTGTATTTAAACTCTTTCACAAAACTTGTCTAAAGAGAGTTCGTCTTTGAAAGTCCGATTGTTTCTTTTTGTCCATAGCACCAGTGGAAAGCTCTGATACATTTATCAATGTTTCCAGTTGCCCTTTGGTATCCTCCGTGTTACTTCTTGATGCTTTCATTTTCTTTCATTTTCAACATTTCCAAATTTCATTGTGACTGCTTTCTATTTATTTTTGTTCTCATGTTGCTTTAAAAATGTTCACAATCAATTGAAATCATCTGATTCATTTTTTTTTTGTTAGGTCATGATGATTTTCCCCCAGATTGTGAATCTTCCAGGTGACAAATTCCAAGCAGCACTTCTGCGGATATTGCAGGTATTTTTCCCCGTTCTTCCTTGCTCGCGTATGTAGCATGGTGTTTACTTTCATGTTTTTCAGGAGAAGAATGTGAACTCCCATCATGAACCTAAAATAGATTTCCGTTTCTAGCTGGGAATATGTTTTATGCCTAATCATTGCAGCATTCAACAGGCAAATATTATTTTCTTTAATTATAAAGCTATTTTCGTTGATGCTTGAAAAGAAAAAAATTGAATGGACTAGGTATTGATTTTGGGTAAACCAGCAGTATAATCTGCATGAGGTAGAACTATTCATTTGTTATTTTATCAGCTTGGCTGTGCAATTATCTTTAGTAGATTATTTTTTGTATCCCTTGTTTAGATAACTTTGTTTTTTATGGCAAGCTAAACAGCCAACCATTTATTTTGTCCTCAACCACACTGCGTCTCTTTTCTATAGGAGTGTGACGAGCTCACTAATTGCATTTAGTTTCATACTTCAAAACAAGAGACAGAATGTTTCATGTCAGCAAGTGTTTCCGCCATATAATTGGTCGTGGTGTAGGTTCTATATTTATTTAATTTCCTCTAATATCCTACTCAGGGATCATCTCAGTCTGGGCCAGTTCTAAATCCAGCTGAAGTTCTAATTGCTATTCATGGAATTGATCCTGATAGAGATGGAATTCCTCTCAAGAAGGTTTGGCCCTCTTCATTGTCTCTATGTAAAACCTTACCATGTCTCCTTTTTGAACTACTGGTTGCTTCACCTGCAGGTCACAGATGCATGCAATGCTTGCTTTGAGCAGCGTCAAACTTTCACGCAGCAAATCATTGCAAAAGTTTTGAATCAATTGGTTTGTATGATAATGAATCTTTCGATAGCATATGAAGNTTTTTTTTTTTTTTTTTTTTTTTTTTTTTTTTTGAAATGACACCAAGTGGCTTGTCCCGTGCAGGTTGAGCAGATTCCTCTTCCATTATTGTTCATGCGCACGGTATTGCAAGCCATCGGCACTTTTCCATCACTGGTAAGATTATGACTCTTGCTCTCCTTGATCATAATTTCTGATAAATGAGAATGTATCATTCTTTTTCTTTGGTTGGCAACGGATGACATCTGTCATGGTACTAGGTCAATGTAGAAGTATGATCTATGTATTGCATATAAAGATTTCCTTTGTTATGTCTATTCTGTTCAAATCCTCAATTTGATAATGGTTGGGGAAGAGGCCAATTAATTGTTGTTTTTGGCTTTACTTTTTCCTCGTCAAGTGCATGGATTCTGCCCCACTTAAAATGTAAGGTGCTTGTATATTCGGTTTGAGATTGCATCTTTGCATTTCTATAATCCATATTTTTTCCCTTGCACTATCTTAATTAAAAAACTTTAAAAGGTGTGATATGCATTCCCCTAGTCTAATATGTTGGACTGAAATGGCTCAAAATTATTGATTGCTCGATTCATCTCAGATAAACCATTTCATTCTCCCTTCTTTTTGTTTCTTCTTCCGTTTCTTTTTAATAAGGATTGAGAGGTCTTGAGACAAAAGATAGGGAAATAAACAACCTAAGGGTCAGGAGAAGCTGGACCCTGCCTAAAAACTACAAAAGCAGCGGCGTCCAATCAATTTCTTTCTCTTTTTCTACAGTATCCCATGTACTAATAACATTTTTCGTTTCCTTCTTTACAGGTAGATTTTATAATGGAGATTCTATCTCGTCTTGTTGGCAAGCAGGTCAATATTTTTCCACTTTTAGATTACTTGTGAATGTGAATTAAGTTTTCAACATTCTAAATCTGGCTATGAGCTCTTGCAGATATGGAAATACCCCAAGTTATGGGTAGGCTTCTTGAAGTGTGCACTCTTGACAAAGCCTCAATCCTTTAATGTGCTGCTTCAGGTGTGTCTTGATAGTAGGCGTTCCTCTATTAACTTTTTCCTGTAATCCCCTATGATTATCTGGTTATTTATTGTTTGTTGAAAACATTGTATTGAGTGCCTTGTTGTCTTGGAAGGGTTTGAGGATGCATCTGAGGTCATGGCTTGACTTATGGGTCCCTGATGGTTGGCCAGTCATCCTCAGGGCAAAGCTTTGGACTACAGTAGGGGTAGGAGCCATTCGGTGTGTGTATGGGATTCCTCACCTGAGTGGTCTGAAATCAGAGAGAAAAAGAACTAACTACTATTTTCCTTACCTTAGGGGATTAGGCTGCGGTTCATACTCCTGTCGTTTGCTTTCTGCCAAGTATCCATGTTTGGCTTGTTTATTAACTTCTTGATCCATATGACAATCCTCACTCGAATCCTCAGCAAAAACCTTGTAGGAGCAAGGTTCCTTGTAAGGGATTCGAAGGATGATGCCAAATCAAGTGAGGGACTTCCATGTGATGGACAAGCTATGTGAAGAAGATCGACTAATTTTCTTAGTTGTTGCTCTGTTTCCCCTATAATGATCATCGAAAGCAATGGGGAGTCTTTTGGTCTATAGTTATTGCTATGGTGGAGAAGTTCCAGTTCAGGTGAGGTGGGTGGTTTTATTCTGCCATGGGAGGGGTGGAGAAGCGTAGTGTTCATGAGGGAAGGATGAAGGGGAGGGACGAGGGTGAAAGAGAACAGATAGATGCGATACCGATAGGGTTATTTATTGCTTTGATAACAAAACACAATTTCATCCCAAAAGAAGAGCTATAGAAAGATTACCACCATGAGGCATGAGCGAAAATACATTTACAAGAAAAGCCTCCAGTTATCATTCATAAGAAAGAAATATAGTTGCAAAATGGCTTTCCCTTTAAAAGTTTGACATCTGAACAATTGGAATAACGCGTTAAATATCCTGCACAATACCCCGTCCAAAATTATTCAGCAGGTTGGCCCAGCATTTATTGAAATAGGAATAAAGAAAGAGAATGTGGCAATGATCTTCGGCAGACTGGTAGAAATTTTGATCCCGCCATCTAGTTATTTTTTCAGGAATATAACCTTGCTTGATAGGGTTACAGAGAAATCTCTTTAGAGCTCAGGTTAATTAAGTTTTTTCGATCTGAGCGGGACTTAACTTCAAGCTCTTTCCATTAAAGTTAAACAAGCTCTTTCCATTAAAGTTAAACAAGCCTTTTCCATTAAAATTCAACTAGCCGACAGTCTTCGTCATCTGATCACCAAGAACTATGGTCCTGCTTCCTAGCATGACAAAGAAGTTATGGTCCTGTGGACTGGGTTCAGAGCGCTTTTTTGATTATGAGTTTAGTTTAGTTGTTGATTTTAGATTAATTAGTATTTTTGATTTAATAGTTACTTGTTTTATTCTTTCTGTAAGGCCATAAATAGCCACTATTAGAAATGTAATGGGAGCTTTTAAATACTATTTTGATATAGAATTTTGTTTTAAAGAGTGTTCTCTTAACCTTAGGGATGGATTTCCCTTGTTTAGCCATGGATTTGGCATCATCTCTAATCTTTTGCATCATGGCCTTTCATTAAAAACCAGCTTTTATAGGTTTTGCAGATTCTGGACATTCAGGAGGAGCCTTAAGGTAGTGTTTTTCTCCAATATCCCTTTTAAAAGGACCTTAGGAAGTCCCCGAAATCGAAGCTGGCTGGCACAGCGGTAAAAGAAGAGAGCCTTCGAGTAAAGAATCTGCAAGGCCAAATGGTTTTGGGAGGGGTTGAAAATTTTAGTTTATTTATTCTAAGTGCCTCTTTCAATTCCTTTTATGGCAAGTTTAGAGGTCTCTTAAAGCCTTGAGGGAACTTAGACGAAACGTTCTCCCATCTCCTTTTCTCTTGGATGTTATTAGTAGCTTGGTGGCTGAACCTTTGCGAACTGGAGTTCTTGAAGTCCTTCAAATTGCTCTAATGTTGTAGTTTGCTCTAGGATATTAAAGGATGCTGCAGCAGTAGGACTAGGAGCATGGTTCAATATTTGAGATATATTGTATCGATCATCGACGAAGTCTCTAAAAGGCTTCCATCTATTGTAACAATGATCTCGACTACAAAAACCTTGTAGGACTAGGACCATTGGTTGAGACCTTCTATAAAAGGTTGATTTGACTATATATTTATATGATATGAACTACATTCTACAAATGAATTACACGAAAGCAACGTCCTTATTATCAACTTTCATGTACTCTTTCAGCTACCACCAGCACAGCTCGAAAATGCATTAAACAAAACTGCAGCACTAAAGGCACCTTTGGTTGCTCATGCTAGCCAACCGAACATCCGATCGACACTCCCAAGGTTGCATAACTACTCAATTTCATAGTATTCTTTGCTTCCTATGTTAATCAGACAGATTTGCTTTTCATTTTCAGGGCTGTATTGACTGTTCTAGGGATTGCCTTAGATGCTCAAAATACTAGCCAGGTGCAATCGAGTCAGGCTAACACGGTCGATTCAGGTAACTCGGAGAAGGAGGTTACAGTCCAAGACAAATCTAAAGAATCATCTGTAGCCAGTTGATGGATTGGGATTGATTTTTCTCAGCCATGTTCTTCAAGTTCCATGCTTTCTCACAGACAAGATTTTGACGTAACAGGCTTTCCTTCTAAGAGGTCAGAAGTGAGAAGGGTAAACATGATTCCTTTGGATTTGCTTCCTTCCAAGTTACAAAAATCACATCAAGACCCTATAAAAGCTGTGGCATAGGTAGAGAGTACTCATTGTATTATGTGTGGGGAAGTAGTGCATTGCTCTAAGATTGTAATAGCAAGAGAGTTCTATACACTTGTTGCAAGAAATTTATACAATTTGAAATCCAAACTTCATGAAAGCATCTAAATCAAAACTTAGATAATCTTTGTTGCATCAAAGTTAGATAATTGAAAGTGTGTTTAATAGTCACCGAAAATAAAACTATTAGAATTCATAAGTTTTGAGGTTGTTTTTGTTCGTATCGATTCCTTAATATTATGTAAGGTATATACTAACATCAATTACAATAGTCCACTCGAGCATAGTTCAATGATCTACCCTTTTTGTCGATGTTGAACTCATGTCAACATGGTTATGGATTCAGCATTTGTGTTCATAATGAACATAATTTTAATAAAATGAACATAACGAAATCTATCTCAAGTCCACTCGAGCATATAATGAACATAATTTTAATAAAATTAAGTTTCCCATATTTGGGCCTGGGCTTCAGCATTGTGTTCGACAAGGCTGAAGTTCTTATACACAATGGGCCTTGGCTCCACATTATGTTGAATAGTGGGCCGGGATCCTACACTTAGCTAATACGGGCCCACGTCCCCTATCGTAGGAAATTGTTTTCGAAATTTATTTTNTTGTCTATGAAAAAAAAAATTAATTGAAAAATATGAATTCAGAATAATTTATATGTTCTAGAACTTTTTGAAACTTGTAACTTTAACCAAGTAATACCCTCCAAACTTTTTGACTTTTTTATTTTTATTTTTATTTTTTTTTGTTTTAAATGGTTTAATAATTTTAAAAAATATTTAAGAGAATGAGAAGGGAGTGGGTGCCCAGCTACATGAATCTATTTGTTTCTAGTTTTTGGAATTGTAGCTGAAATGCCTTTTGGTTCTCCCTAAAAAGATGGTCTGATACTTAATAATCTCGCATGCGAATAGGAAGATCGGCCACAATTTGAGTCGTACCGTCCACCCTTCCCTACCACTTATAGGAAGTTGTGAGCCCTACAGCCACCGCTCGACCATTCTCTCCTTCTCGAGTCGAACCATGACGGGAAAGTTCCCATTAGACAACATCTACCTAATAAAAGATACTGTACCCAATCAAGGATGAACGTAAACTATAAATTAATAGTTGTGTTAGACATATTGAATCTTATTTTAACTTTTACCATTTAAAAAAAAAAAATATTTATGTCTTAACTTTTAAATTAACTTTTAAATTTAATATTTAATTTTAAAAGTTATTAATCGAAGTGTTACTCTGTTCTCTTAAAAAATTTCATAGTTTTTCATTTAATAGCTATTTTTTAAAATTAGAATTAAAATTTATATAATTATCAGAGCTTAATTATTTATTTATGTTCCTTCATTGTTCTACTTATATAATATAATTGTTCTATATCTTATAAATTCCCTCCGATTTTCGAAATTTTATTCATTGAGACTATTACTAATTGTCTCTTATGGTTGAACATAAAAAAAAAAATATGTATGTTTCTAATGATACAAATTCAATGTATTTTTACAATTTCTCTCTCGTACAATCTGTTAGGTAACACGGATCTGAACGAGCACGAGCTGACGACGAAAACATTCGCTGCAGGGTATCCCACGCCTTCTTGGACGTAGTAGCAGTAACCACATCGTGAAGGATCTCCTCAGACATGGAGGAGAGAAGGCCGCTAAAAACCTGTTGATCCTGATCATACCACTTATCATAGGCTGGATTAGAGACCATATCAACACCAGCAGCAGTTAAGGAAGGGACCAGCTTGGCAGGTGCGACAATGGTGCCATCGAGATAGCCCATAAGCTTCGTACTTCGTAGGTAGGGGAGGAGCTAGGCGCGCCATATGATGAAATTGTTTTTGGTGAGACTAATTGTGACAGCGTGGTGAAAAGGGATTGGACCAAAGGTCGACGCCATGACAGTTGAAATCGTGTTGGAGATGGTGGATGAGGAGGAGGATATGATAGATATTGTTACCTTGACTCTGATACCATACCAGACTGTGATCTATACGGATTACAACTATTTATATATATATATATATATATATATATATATGTATGTATGTATGTATGTGTGTGTATAATGAGAATTATATAGTAACAAACCAGTAAATCATAGATTTGGTAACAAACCAACAAATCAGATTCTCCAGTCATGTAAGAAACAAGTAAATCAGTAGATTATCTTACAATGTACAGATACGATCTATTCTACGTTTAACACACACACTCGTAGATTATCTTACTATGTACAGATATGATCTATTTTACGTTTAACACACTCAACTTTATATTGTGGTAGATTCCTCAAATAATTTCTTCACATTGATCAACCATAATTAAAATCTAACTTGAAATCTAACAAACAGTTTGTCACAATCGACGACTAATCGACATCGAGACCGATTAAACTATATATAAAAAAATATTAAAAAATTAAACTTTACCGAAATTGTCAGATATATTTCTCATTTAGGCCGATTTTTGGCCTCAATAATTAAAAAATAAAGTCAAATGTTCAAACTAATTCTCATTTCAATGAAAGAATTCCAGGAAAAATATTGACTTAATTCAAAAATGGTTCATCATTACAACTAAAAAAAAGTTGTATTTATATAAAATTTTAGTTGTCGGTTCAAATTAATAATAATGTTGAAAATAAAACTTTAGAGAATATAACTTTATTATCATAAACATTCGGTAGGAGAATAAAATAATTTAAATTCATATACATTCGAAATCATAAATAATAATTATTATTATTTGAATACTTTTTTCAAGTATTTATTTGATTAAGAGATTGGGCATTGGCGTGGAGGAATATCTCTAATTATTATTTTTCTACTTTCTTCTATATAATGAGTATAAACTTTAATATAATATTCTTTATTTTAACATTTTATATAAAAGCTTTAAATTTTATTTACTAAAAATTCAACTGTGTTAAATATTTATAAAGTAGACTCAATATACTTATTAATGGCCGAGGTGAATTCTCCGCTCCTGGTATTATTTCGAGACGTTTCGTATATGAGCCTCTTCAAACAGGACTTATTGCTATTGATTCGATGATTCTTATTGGACGTGGTCAACGAGCATTAATTATTGGGGACAGGCAGACCGATAAAACTGCAGTAGCCATGAATACGATTCTTAATCTATAAGGTGAAAATGTAATATGTATGATTTAATTTTAAAATTTTAAAAATTTATAGACTTTAAAATATGGAAAAGACTAATTTAAAAACTAAATTTATATTAACAAAAATTATATAATCCATTAAGATAGCATTTTTTTAATATATATATATATAATTTAAATATAACTCGATTTAAAATAGCTCATTTTATTTTATATATATATAATATAAACATAATTTAGCTGGCGAATTAAAATAATTCCTTTTATTGTTAAATTATATATATATATATAATTCATATACATAATTCAACCGAACGTACTAGATCAAGATCGAAAAAATGAAACATAAATTAATTTAAATGTCTTTATCGGCCAAAACATAAAATTAATAGAATTGTATTAATTAAAACTAAACTATCACAAATTATTCCTTTCATGAAATTCTACATAATTGTTAATTCTTTAAATAATTTGAAAGAAAATATGAATTTTAAAATAAAATTCAGTTAAAATTATATATATATTTTATTGTAAGCGTGACGACATGTCGACGAAATAGATGACACATAAGAAAATCGCGTGAAAGGATAAAGACGCTATATCGCACTGCACAAAAACTCACTCAGCTTTGTACGCTTTCATACGCCGATTAATTGACGTACCAAATCGTCCTTCTCTAATCTCTCTCTCTCCGCGGGGCGATCTTTCTTTCAAAAGCGGAGATCGACGAACCGGATCTCTCTGCGATTGCGATGGAGGATTGCGATCGCCGTGCTTTTCTTCACCGACGAACGAATCGAATCGGCGTCAATGCGGAGGCGGCAGCGGCGGCGGATAGGTTTCCGGCGTGGAGCGTACCGGAGACGAAGGAACTGCTAGCGATAAGAGCGGCGCTGGATAGAAGGTTCTCGGAAATGAAACAGAACAGAATGCTTTGGATTTCGGTCGCCGGTAAGATGAAGGCGAAAGGCTTTAATCGGAACGACGAGCAGTGCAAGTGCAAGTGGAAAAATCTCGTCACGCGCTATAAGGTAATGGATCTTTTGGTGAGCGCGTGATTTTCTTTTAGGGTTTTTGGTAACCGCTAAGGGATATTATCAAAATATTTATTCTTTTACAATTTATTTAAGTTAATGATTTGATTACTAATTTTTTAAAATTATAAATTTTATTCACTGATTTACAATTTTTTTTTATTATTATAAAGAATTACTATACACTAAATTAACTTTTTTTTTACCATTCCAAGTGGATGTTTATTGAAATTGAATAAATATAAGAACTATTGTTATATTTTTTATTTTTGAAAATTGGGTTTGTTTTTTCACATTATAATCTAAATTTAAATATATTAACAATATTATAATTATTGAAGTTTTCCATTAATATATAAATTACCAAGAAAATAACTTATAAAACATATTTATTTTTAATAAGAATTAAATAAAACAAAAAAATATTATCAAAACACAGTTATAAATTTAAAAAGTGATTTTTTTTTAAAGAACCATTCAAAATTTGAGGTTAATTAGGTGGTAATCCTAATCGGGTTGACCCAATAAAAAAATCTTCAAACCAAACCGAATTTTCAGAGTTTTTAAACATTCGGCCCAACCTAAATCAGGAAGAAAAAAAACTTAACTCAATCCAATCTTTATGATTTAGATTGAGTAGTCTACATTAACATTACTGGGTTATATAAACTAAGTAGTCTAGTCTAGGTTAGTTGTGTTACTGGGTTATATGAATTAAGTAGTCTAAGTTAGTTGTGTTACTGGGTTATATGAACTGAGTAGTCTAGGTTAGTTGTGTTTCTGGGCTATACGAGTAGTCTAGGTTAATTGTGTTACTGGGTTATGGGTTATATGAACTGAGTAGTCTAAGTTAGTTGGGTTACTAGGTTATATGAATTGAGTAGTCTAGGTTAGTTGTGTTACTGGGTTATATGAACGGAGTAGTCTAGGTTAATTGTGTTACTGGGTTATGGGTTATATGAATTGAGTAGTCTAGGTTAGTTGTGTTACTCGGTTATATGAACTGAGTAGTCTTCTAGGTTAGTTATGTTACTGGGTTATAGGTTACTTGTGTTACTGGGTTATATGAACGCTCTTAGAGAGACATAATTTACCTTCAAATATGAATAGAGAACTTATTATCAAAGGTGGGTTCGAGAGGCAGAAGATCAAATCCTTCTTATCCCGACCCTACATGTTGTTGAACTAAAAAAATATACGAGCACCAAGATTTTGACTTGTATGACGTTCTCATCAATTAATTTTCACATCTCTTTTTCCTTCGTTCTCTTTACTGTCTGTTATCTTACAGGGGTGTGAAACTATGGATCCTAAAGCTCTAAAGCAACAATTTCCATTTTACGACGACCTCCACACCATTTTCACCGCAAGGATGCAAAAGAATTGGTGGATCGAACCCGAAAACCGAGCAAAAGACTCGAAAAGGAAAGCCATGACGGAGCGATTGTCTAGCGAGGACCCGAAAAGGGGAAAAAGGAGGAGAGAAGAAGATGAGAGAAGCAATTTGAAGGAAATAATGAAGGGGTTTGTGGAGAGAGAGAAGGAAATGGAGAGGCAATGGAGAGAAGCGTTTAGGGTTAGAGAGGAAGAGAGAAGGTTGAAGGAGAAGGAATGGAGGATGAAAATGGAAGGTCTAGAGAGAGAGAAGATGATGACGTGGATAATGTGGAGAGAGAAAGATGATGAGAGGAGAGAGAGAGAGGAAGCAAGGGCTTTGAACACTCATGCTTTCATCTATGCTTTGTTGAGTAGCTTCACTTAATTAATTACCATATTAATTTTATGTTGGATGTTNTTTTTTTTTTTTTTTTTTTTTTTTTTTTTTTTTTTTTTTTTTTTTTTTTTTTAATAATTATAGATTGATATGTGTTTGTTTGTAAACTTTTAATATTTTTTTATTTAAGATTATATCGAATAATTATGAATTGTGAATAAATTAAAAAAAAAATTTTAAAAAACTTTAGCAATGGAGAACCCAACCCGAAAACAAATGATTGGGTTCGGTTGGGTTGAATTGTGAAAATTCCAACCCGAAAATAGAGAGTTGGGTTGAATTGTGAAAATTTACGAAAATAGAGAGTTGGGTTGAATTGTGAAAATTCCAACCCGAAAATAGAGAGTTGGGTTGAGTTGTGAAAATTCAGCCTGAAAATAGAGAGTTGGGTTGAATTGTGAAAATTCCCACCTGAAAATAGAGAGTTGGGTTGAGTTGGAAAATTCCAATTATAGTTGGGTTGAATTGTGAAAATTCCAACCCGAAAATGGAGGGTTGGGTTGGGTTGTGAAATTTTTTTGGTCAGATTGGGTTACCAATCCAACTAGCCCGAACTTTTGGGTTGGATCAAAAAAATCTCCCAACCCGAACCATGTACACCCCTAAAGCTGGAAGGTAGGTCTTTCTTCATCCTCTAATCTCATTTTACAATTTAATCATATTGTTTTTAGGAATATTAATCCATAAAAGAGGCTTAATTAACTTATAAAAAATATTTTAATCATTGTTGCTAATGACTTAATTCATAGATCTCGATGATCTTCAATCTATTTTGTTTTTTACAACCGTTTAATAATATATTCTTCTATTTCATGGGCTCCACACGTCTTAATGTCGTTATTGGATCGAGACGTCACATGTACTAAATTTTTATTATAATTTCTTAATAAAAACAACCCGACAACCCAACCCAATACGAAACCAAAGACTTGAGTTGTGAATTCTATTCCGATTGTTCTGATCAATCAAACTAACCCAAAATTTTGGATTGGTTTAAAAGATTTCTCCGACTCAATCTACGTATACCCCTGGCTTTTACATGAACGAGCATATATATATATATATATTTTTTTTTTTTTTCTTCCTCTAATATTATTATTATTATTATTTATTTATTTGCTACTTAAATAAAATAACAATAAATTATTAATAAATGGAATCAAATTAGAAATTAAATACACATTATTTTTCCTTCAACTTTAATATTGGTCATTAATAGTTAAATTTAAATTACGTGTAAAAGTCACAAAGATATCAATTAAAGTAATAAAGAAAACGATAAATTTGAAATCAAATCAAATCAAGTATATCATCCAGAAATTAATTATAAATCCTCAAAATTTATTTTAAAAAATTCAATTATAAAGCCCGTGTAACAGTCTAAACCCGCCACTAACAGATATTGTCTGCTTTGACTCGTTACATATCATCGTCTGTTTCACGATTTTAAAATACGAGAGAATCTAGCCCTATTCCAACTAGTGCCTCACTTGGTCCGGTGACTAACTTTGATACGATTTGTAATAGTCCAAGCCCACCACTAGTAGATATTGTCCGCTTTGGTCCGTTACATATCGCCTTCAGTATCACGATTTTAAAAACGCATCTATTAGGGAGAGACTTTCATACCTTCATTAGGAATGATTCGTTCCCTTCTATAATTGATGTCGGATCTCACACGTTCCCTTTTATCACGAGAAGCTCGAGACATTAGCCTCTCAACCCACCCACCTCACTCCTCTAATTAACCTAATAAAACTCAAAGCCAACCACACATTCCTTTAGCTTCACTCCTACTCCAAACACACACACACACACCCATAAAATATTACCTCAAAATCTCCTAAAATATCCTCCAACTTCTCTTCATTCTCCTCGTGTTTCTTACTTCATGAGCTTGTCGACGTCGTCTCCCTCCGCCCTAATGACGTCGAAATGCCCTATCACCCGACTCAAGCCTCGTCTCCCCTTCCTCACCGTCGTCCTTTGCGCCTTCTCCTTCCTCGCTCTCTTCTACACCGAGCGCATAACTTTCTTCTCCTCCATCTCCATTTTCAAACTCAAGTCATGCCCTCAAAAACCCGCCTCCTCGAAAACAAGTAGGTTTAATTTTATCATCTATTCTAACTTAGAGCGGCCAAGGCGATTGGCTCCTTCCTCCCTACTTCATTCCGTCATTGAAATTGTTGTTTTTGTATTGAAGGGGAGAAGCCAACGGCGGAGGAGCGATCGACAAACCCGTTAACGGACGACCGATTCGAATTCGACCCGGAGGAGTGCAACATAGCGAACGGGAAGTGGGTTTTTAACCGGTCGATGAAGCCATTGTACACGGACCGGTCGTGCCCGTATCTAGACCGGCAAGTGTCGTGCGTTAAGAACGGGCGGGTGGATTCCGATTACCGGCGGTGGGAGTGGCAGCCGGAGGATTGCACATTGGCAAGGTTTGAGGTGAATTAGTATATTTGAAAGAGTAATTGAACCAATAAATTAATGGAATTAGGGTTTGGATGACAGATTTAACGCAGAGATTGCTTTGAACAAGGTGAGGGGCAAGAGGGTGATGTTCGTCGGAGATTCGCTGCAGCGCGGCCAGTGGCAGTCGTTTGTTTGTATGGTTGAGTGGATGATTCCGGCGGATAAAAAATCTCTCAACAGAGGCTCATTTCTCTCTGTTTTTACCGCTAAGGTAATTTTTTTTTTTACCCATCTTTTAGAGAGAAAAAAACTTTAATTATAATATTTAGAGGGAATTTTAGGGAGCAAGGCACTTGAGATTTACTTCTTAATCAAGTTTAAGAATGTGTTAATTAAGAAATGATTCCCTCTTTGAAAATAATAAATTAAATTTAAGTTAAAAGTTATATATATTTTTGTTCTAATTTTTTTTATTTTATCCTAAAATTTTATAATTTCTACGATATTTCGATTTCAACTAATTTATCGACTAATTTTAATTAAAAGTAATGTTAAAATCATAGTAAACTCTCGTGCATTAATTAAGAATAATGTGTCTTTATAAAATCGAAAATTTAACATTTATTTCTTTTTTTCATTTTCTTTATGATGGTCGGTGTTACTTTTAGGAATACAACGCTACCATTGAGTTCTACTGGGCTCCATTTCTAGTGCACTCAAATTCGGACAATCCGATCATCGGAGATCCAAAGCAAAGAGTATTGAGAGTAGACTCAGTTGCCAACCATTCCAAACATTGGACGAATGTCGATATTCTTGTCTTCAATTCCTATGTATGGTGGATGAGTGTCGCTAAAATTAAATCTTTGTAAGTTCTCTTTTATATATTTTATTATTATTATGACGTGTGAAATTAAACTCAAAACTTACGAGTATAAATGTAATACTTTGAATATACACAGATGGGGATCGTTCGAGAATGGAGAAGAAGGGTACGTAGAATTTGATACACCAATTGCTTATACAATGGGATTGAAGACTTGGGCCAATTGGGTTGACTCTAATGTTAATCCCAATATGACACGTGTTTTCTTTACCACTATGTCTCCAACTCATACAAGGTATTTTTCATATTTTTTTTATTTATTTATCTCTTTCTTAAATATTACATTTTTTAAAAGTATTATATGATAATAGATTAAAAAGAAAATTGAAAAAAGAAATGAAAAGTTTTAAAAAATGTACTAAATTTTGAAAAATAATACTCTTAAAATTTAAAAAAAAAAATAATAATAATATTTTGTTTAAAAAATAGGTTTAAATTTTTTAAATGTTTTCAAAAATACTTTTTTTAACTCTCAAAATCTTACAAAAAAAAATACATTTTATTTTTTAAAAATTTTATTAATACCTTTAAAAACTTTTTTTAAAAACTTCAAAAAAACACTTTAAATTTTTTAAAAAATTTCAAATAAATATTTATCATTATTACCATGTTTTAAATACTTTTCACTTAACATTAAAACATTTATAAATAATTTATAAGGTATCGATATATATTGACGATAAGAATTTTTTAAATTTTTTTAATAAAAATTTAGGAGGTTCGAATCTTTAGTATTCTCTTATTTATTACCTATGTCTACTATTTAGGCAGAATACTACCGGCTCTATAAATTCATAAGTTTTAAAAAATATAAAATAAATTATTTATGATTGAACAGAAGCATGGATTGGGGGAGAGTGAATGGGAGCAAATGCTTCAACGAAACAAAGCCGATACGAAACAGAAACTTCTGGGGGAGTGGCTCCGACAAAGGAATGATGAGTGTGGTCTCCAAAATAGTGAACAAAATGAAGGTTCCGGTCACATTCATCAACATTACGCAGCTTTCCGACTACAGAATCGACGCCCATTCCTCCATCTTCACCGAAACCGGCGGCAAGCTGCTAACGGCGGAGCAGAAGGCCGACCCTCTCCGCCACGCCGACTGCATCCACTGGTGCCTCCCCGGCGTCCCCGATACTTGGAATCAAATCCTTTTCGCACATTTGTAGCAATATAAACCAACAAGGTACCCAATCTTGAAATGAAATGATTTCAATTGTGCAACAAATCTATTAGAACCTAGCATCGAGTATTAAACATCTAAACATGAAACATTTTTCGGCTAAGAAACAATATATGTTTATAACCATTATCTATTCGATAATGTCAGTTAACAGTAGGCATCATTTCAATCCAATAAGATCCAATAAGATACACGTGCAAGATATGATGTCAGTTTTGAACGAACATCATAACAAACCATCATATTATTGCCGCAGCAACACGAGGAAAGCCATAAATTATAAGACTAAGAATCCAATGAGGGAAGCTTTCCCCCTTAGAACCATGGGGAAGCAGTATATCTTTATTTTGATGTCCTCTTATTATTTCCCAACATTATGATTATTTAGGCTACGTATAGAAATATGTATCTATATATTATCCATATATCCATATACTTAGTAGATTGTCTTTGGGATCTAAAGTGCCGATCTTATCCCAATAAGAAGTATTTCTCATACTACCAACGTTAAACTATGCCCACATCAAAGCTTCGGCTAGACAGACCCTCAGCTACCATTTGCACTTTTTGTATATACTCTCCTTCTCCCCCGCTTCAAATTTCTTCGTCCGGGTGCAACAACATGAATCAAAATCCAGCTCCTTCGTCGAGGCGATCGAATGACACCCAAATAACCGAACCTTCGAACTACCACCTAAGAATATAAATAATCCAGTGTGGTCTTAAGTGTTTCATCACTGCTCATCACTTTTCAATCTCATCAGGAAGGTCGGCCTTCCCAAGATAAACCAGCTGCATTTCCTCTCTCCAGATCTTTTAGGAGGGGAGGAAGAAAAGGGGCAGAAAAATGAAATTGTTAGGCGATCCCAGAAATCTCTCAAATGAGAAGGGAGAAAGGTAAGAAGAAAAAAGAAGTATACCGTGTCACGGAATTCCACCCTGATGTGTGGCACATTTGTTCTGTGAATATCATTTCCTGCTGGTCCTCTCTTGTAATATTCTTTTCCAATCCAATGCGCCTGCAACGACAAGGCCGAGTACCAGAAAAAGGAAAAGAATACATGTCATTGTTGCGAGCACGAACAATAAGAGACGTTGGAAGAAATTTGTAGATCTCAATGATCCTAGTATTTGCATCGGAGAAAATAACGTTTACAAGGACATATATCAATGATCTCATTCAAGTGTGAGCTCAATTTATACTGATTAGCTGTGCTCCTCGAGGGAACAGTTCTACAGCCTATAAATAGATCTGGTTCACGTAAGGGAGTTTTCTTTCATCATAGTAAGATAAATAAATGAATATACATTTGATCTAGAACATTTAAGGTGTTCTAACACGACGTAGAGGCATGGATGTTTTCTGTTGAACACATTTAGACTGGATCATAGTTGGATGCAGAAAAGAATGCAGGTGCAGGAATTAAATAAGAGGAATATTTTCAATGCATCATAAATCATAGTATAGTATATGGGTGGGGGATTAATTAATAATTTATATTGCTCCAGAGTTCTGTATGTACCTTCAGAGCATGAGAGAAACCTGATTGGTAGACAGAATTGCGAGCTATTTCACATAGATCACATGAACTCAGCTTCCAGACCTGTAAAAATAAATTTTAACTTCAATTTCAAAAGATTTAAAAAAAAGTAAACCTTCATAAAATCCGGTTCTCATATTGAGCCGCATAAAAAGAACAGAAATTTAACCTTATACACATGGTCAAGGAAAGATACTCACCGAAGCAGCTATGCTATATTCTTCCACCAGAGGTTCTTTTGTTAGGTGGATTTGAAGAGGATCATCAGTAGAAAGAGAGACATTTAGACCACGAGAAAAGAATACGGGAAATGGATTCCGATGATAGTCCAAAAACAGGGAGTTGTTGCTAAGGGGAGACATAGCAAGACCAACCTGTAAATGCACATGTCGTGTTTAAAATAAGGGACTGGAACAATGAGAATTCCGAGTTCAATAGGAAGAAATTGTTGTCTGCGTCGCTACCTGTGCTAGATAATATAAGTACTGAAGAACTGGAGACTTCCTCAAATTGATTCCATGTGCAATGCTATGAGCAGTTAGGAAAGTTGTAGCAAGGTGGTCAATATCACCAGCCTGAAAAGGATTATATTCATAAGTTGAACGTAAAAATGTAACGTATGCATCAAATTTGAATAGATTTCCAAAGTACCTCTCCAGAATGTGGACGAAGATTTATAGTGGTCATGCCCTTTGATTCACGAAGCTGAAAAGCAAATTCAAAAGGTTATATAACCCTTAAAAAAAGTTAAACATGGAGGAAGCACAGGCCAAAGCATCCATCATGATATCAATGCAGGAAACAACGAGAAAGCCCAAAAACGGCGAGGAATGAAAATAAAACCTCTAAAACGCCACCAAGATATAGTTATTTTAAAACAGACTCGTCTAAAGTTGTAAGATCAAGTACAAAATTTTAAAATGGGCTATTTATACTATGCATTCAAGTAACGGACTGCCATGTACTCTAAAATTTGATAAAAGATATGAGATAAAGTAAAGCGCTTTAGATCGTTTGGCGAAACCTTGTTTAGTGTATAGAGATTGGCATAGCAGTAATAGACATAGTATGAGAATGCAGGATTAAAAACATTCGTCCACTGAGCAGGTGTTGGCATGTGCTTGGTAGGGCGTCGTTCAGGCTTGCTCTCATCATCAACCAAATCCAAACCAACAACCTGAAAAGTTCATAAAAGAGAACAAAATTTAAAAATTTTGCACCCACATTGAGTCAAAAAGTTTATGGTGTAACATAGGTTGCTTTAAAACATAAGTAATAATGGTAGAATAAATGAGAACGCAATTTTATCAACAATAGTTTCAGATCATCCCTACAAAAATCAGTATTACATATTCAGACACTATCTTCGTATAAACAGACTGAGAAGCTCTTGTAAGATAAATTGAAGATTCTTTTGGTTGATAACAAACCTGTTTCAAGAATACATGCAACTGCGGATGTGAATCTGGATCCACCGTGGCCTCAAATAATGGAATGAAGATGTTGTCAAGAATGTTTTGAAATGAAGTCACAATCCCCATTTCCTTATACACATTGTAAAGTCGTGGCAGCTGAAATGCAAACCATAATAAAATAAGAAAGAAATAAGCAGCATTAAGATTAACATCGTCAGATACAAAAGTAAAGCAAATTTCAGAAAAGAAAGTACTTCTCAGTGTCGTTGTGAAGCATAAAACTTATGAACCACAAACTCTAATTTTCACGAGAAGCATTAGGTAAAGTTAAAACTGTGGCATAAAGTTGGTGACAAATTTGACATGACAAGCCAGGCATATATGATAAGCCAAAAGGACCTTTTTTTTTTTCTTTCTCTTGGGCTTTTGAAGCATTACCTGAATTAACCACACGACATTTTCACTGTATAAATCATTATTAATTATCCAACTGGCAAGTTGATCCCATTCACTTTGCTTCCTTCCATATATAGATATCCGATATTCAGCCATCTGCAGTAAAAGAATGAAACATCAAACATGGAAAAATAGAGGGGGATCAATGTCTTTAAAGGAGGAAGGACACTATTATTTTCATCTATATTAAATTTGCATAAAGCTACCATGAGTTTATTTTTCATGCATCCACGTCATCTGAAGTTTTAGACAGAGCCAAAAATAGGCTGGTAAAAACTTTGTACCAACTCTTTAGCTCATCGGCTTCTTTAATTCAACCAAAAACGCTTACAACCCGTCAAGGATATTCTGATGCATCAGAAGGGAAATAGATCAAGTATCAAGAGACGAGTGTGTTTTTTCTAGTTGATCTATGTACTGCCCCGTTCTCTTTTTTCTTTCTTTTTTTGTCTTTTAATGTTTTTAATGTCAACAGCAATACAAACACTCTGACTTGCTTACTCCATATAGCGTGGACATAACATGTAACCTTCCAAATATTAATAGAGATTCATATGAACAAAGGCATCATGCAAGATAAACTTCAAGGAAGATGTGAAGAAAATGTTGTTCAAATCATCACCACATTAAAGAAGAACCAAGCTTCATTTATTCTTGGATGGTTACAAATTTTGGATGGATAATAATTTAGAGTCATGGTATTTTATTAATGTATTTTAGAACTTATTTATTTTATCATTACATTTACATAGTGGATAATTATGGTATAAAATAGGAAGGTTAGAACTCTTTAAATGCCTCACAGAAGGTCAAGGGTTCTCACCTTGAAGCTCTATAAAATCAGGTCAAGGGTTCTCATCTTGAAGCTCTATAAAATCATGTATGTTATCTTTGAAAGGTAGACTTGGAAAAGGTAGTAAAAATAGCATTTATGCTTTCCTTTAGCAAATGGCTGCTAAGTTTCTTTGCAATTCTTTGTAGTTTAGATTGCATGTTTAGAATCATTCAAGCTTGACATGTTTAATCTTGCTTATGGAGTGATTCAAATCTCAAAGAAGTATTCTTGTCTTGAGATATTTGATCAACAAGCTAATCTAAATTTTACTTCCCTTGGATGATTCCTTATCATTAGGACCAAGTTTCTTTGAAATCCTATGTAGTTTAGGTTACATGTTTAGAATCATTCAAGCTTGACATGATTAATTTTGTTTGTGGAGTGATTCGAATCTCAAACAAGTGTTCTTGCTTTGAAATTTTCAATCAACTAGGTAATCCGAATTTTACTTCTTTTATTGTGATTCCTTATCAGAGATGAAAAGGACGAAGTAAAAGATTCTGTACATGGTCCTCATCATATATCACTAGAAAAAAAAAATTATTTCATAGACTGGAAAAGAATAGGAAATAATTCATTAGCATAAAAAGGTCGATTATATTACAATTACAATTTTCTAAATGAATATCAGGAAATAAAAACAAACATTGCACGCAGTATGTGAATATGGAACTTTATTGAAATAACTCCATTTCTCATTCACATATTAAAAATAAATATCCATTATTTACATTTTCTTTTGTACAAAAGCACCGAAGTCTATTTTAATGTCCAAAAGGTGCACTGTAGGTATAAGTTAGTACGGTTAAATGAGATAGGAAATGTCTCATCCAGTAATCATTGGACTTTACAACATCAAGAATTGAAGACAAGATAAGGATTAAAAGAAGGGCTGAAGACAAAAACTTATTTCTCTACAAAAATTAAACCTTAGGTTGGAATCCTTGGTTAAGGGATAGGATAGACATGAAGCTTCTTCTAAAAAAATTATTGTCTCTCAACAAAAATGGATAATCCCCTTGACTTTGTTTCCTCTGCAAAGTGTCGAATATCAGTTTGCTTAAGTTTGGTCCAAACTTTTAAGTCTAGAGATTCTTCCATGTCCATTATAGCTGGGGGAAATCTTGAAGAGTGAACCCGTTTCAAAATACCTTTTGGAGACTTTCCTTTAAAGTGCAATCTTATTACTCCCCCTGTAAAGAAGTCCTTAGAATTGGTGCATGATGACGAGCTTTCAGATACTGCGGTGGTAGGTGTGTAGAGTTCACAAACATAGTTTACAAANAGTTTTTTTTTTTTTTTTTTTTTTTTTTTTTTTAATAAAGAAACCGAGCTTTCATTGAGATAAAAGAATACAAAAGGACATACAAAAAGTCAATCCAACAAGAGAGGCCAAGCATCTAACTGTACACGAAATCTAAATTGAAAGAGCCTTGTGGTTTGGTACTCTTCTCATTCTCAAGTAACCGACAGCCAGCATCTAAAAGTTTTTGGGTTGTCCAAGACATATCCCCTCTAACTGTCACAACACATCCGTGAAAGTAATTCTGAATTCCCTTTTTGAAGTAGAGTTACCATGGAAAACCAATTTTGTATCAACCTTTAGATACATTTGACTCAAAATGAACGAGAGGATTTATGAGCCGTACAGGAGACTTGGAGGATGTCTGGAATCTGTCTGTTTTGATTCACCTATTTAGCTTTTTCTTCCAAGTCTTTTGTAATTTTTCTTTTTCCTTTATTACAAATGATTAGAGCTCATTCTTGCAACGAGTGTTAGTTGTATTTATTCTCTTCTAGCAGCTCCCCGCTAGACTAATGTTTTAGAGAGGGGAAAAGGGATCAGTTTAGATTCACTTATAGGGAGTTGACGTCGTAGAATTTACTAAAAACACACAAAGATGAACGATCAGTTTTTTTTTTTTTTTTCCCTTTCATCTAAAAATTTGTTCTATGCACACGTTTAACGAACAGAGAATACACTACAGATAGATTGAGAATATACATAGTATATGCTAGAGAAAATCCACGCCATAAAACAAATGAATTCAAAATAGCGTATCTGACTATAAAGAAGGAAGAATGATGCACCTGATATTTACTTGCACCAAGATCAGAAAATACTTGTTTGGTCACCTCACCAAGGAAACGGCCTTCAAATAGACATCCATCCAAAAATCAAAAACTAATGAAATGCAGTAATCTAGTAAAATTGCTTAATGATACTAGATACATGACACTATAGTCCATAGTCTATATCTACAACCACATCTCTGGTCATTTAAACCAGTAACAAAACACTTGCATGCTATCATGATCCATTGATAAAAGGATTGATAGACATGGGATATGCGGGGAATATAAAGTTATATGAGAACAGAATGCACCTGTAGGGTGTATGAAGTTATTTCTTTGAGAAAATATGTTCATAGACCCGGGTTTTAAAGGATTGAAGATATCCAAACATATGTCAACAATATTCTATATAGTGTTTCAAAAAGCCCACTGAGGCGCAGCCTCCTTTCTTAATGAAGCCTGATTGGAGATGCACCTCAGCACTTGTGGGGTGCTCCCCAAGCCTAATTTCCTACTTTATTTATTTTATTTTTATAAGAAAGAAATACATGAATTTCTTACAAACTCGAATAACATCTCTATTTTCTTAAATTTCATCATCTTATTATTTATCATTTATTTTTCTTCATATTTAAAACTTTATTTACATTTTTTATTATGTGCCTCATAAATGAAACCTGCATTCTATTTTATTCTTTTTGCACCACACACTTAAGCTCCAAAGGGCTATAGCACTTCAGTACGCTTTGAACTTAAAAGAACACCGAATTTTGTGTGTGCGTATATGAGTGAGAGAGAGAGCTTCCATCTAACCGTTGAAAAAAAATTATCATTACATAAACAGCAAATGCATGGCTTTGGTTAGAAGGTTATAAATGCTCCCGATTCCTTAACTAATTTCAGAATGCAAATCACAGCCCTGAAACCAAAGTTGACCAACCAAATATGCAACACAGGAGAATGTGCAACCAAAATCAAACGTCACACTATTCTAATGTCAAATCTAAAAGTTTATAAAGTAAGCAACATATACCTTGAATTAGGTTATCCTGCTTTAGGAAGATCTCCCTGAGCCTACTTTGA
This sequence comes from Cucurbita pepo subsp. pepo, assembly GCF_002806865.2. Taxonomy (NCBI): domain Eukaryota; kingdom Viridiplantae; phylum Streptophyta; class Magnoliopsida; order Cucurbitales; family Cucurbitaceae; genus Cucurbita; species Cucurbita pepo. The sequence goes on from NC_036647.1 coordinate 5,417,463, forward strand.
CCACAGGGGTTGTATTTAAGATTAAACTTGTCAAAGCGATGAAATGTGCTCTTGTCAGCATGAACATCCAAGAGGTCAACATTTAAGTCGTACCTGTGCTCCATATGTCAAAAGAAATCAATATTCCAGACTCGGACATATTTAATAAAAGTTCGAATTGGATAAAATCAGTATCTCTTGTTTTCCCTTTTTGGATTTTGAATAAAAGTGACTATTCACTATGAAGGAAAAATGGATAAGGAAAAACTTACCCAGATAAGTCCAAGCTCTCAAAAACTTCTTTCAAGGTCAAATACGTACCATCCCGAAATATTACAACCTAAGTAGAGGAAATTGTCCACCATTATTTGTTTAATAAGAAAGAAAATGCCTAGAAGCAGTTAACAGAATGAATTTTAAGATGTGGAGCATCAATGTTTACAACCATAATAGATATGGGAAGAAACACTATCACATTCATTACCTCATCAGGCTCTTTTCTCAACTTGGACTTTATAAATCTTAAGAGATGTTTCTGGTTCATGCACGCGGAGTGATGAACATGAGTATCAACTTTCCTGACATTGTAAAAGTCACGGTGTGGAGCACTTTTCTGAGCCAGAAATTCCTTGTCCGCATTAAGCATCAGATGAAGATTGAATTTCTGAATGACGTGAATATATGGGATATTCATCAGGGATGAAAAATAGAAACATAACAACCATTTCAATAACTAAAGGTTTACAGGACACATGCCTGTTCGAGAAGATTCAGTCGATGGTGGCACAGAGTTCTAATGTTTCCTGCTGCAGTGACTCTAAGTATGTGATGAAGATCAGTAAAGAAGGTGGTTGCATCAGCAACAGGAAAAAGTTCTTCCTTCGCTGCAAATAATTCAAATAAAACTCATAAGAAGAGCAATTAAGAATAGACATCAGAAGTTTGTGGATAACTCTCATGTTCTTACAATCTTTGTCTGCATAGACGTGAATGACCCCGTCTTGCATCTCAAAATGATGCTGCAGAAAGAAAATATAAATTGAATAAGAGGAACAACAAAATAAAATGCATATCTATGAAAACAAAGGACTTTGAAGCAAAATTAGTAACATGCAGCACAATATACTAAAAGTATTTATCAACGATGACAAACTCACATCAGACTTGCCCTCAGAAGTGTATTGAAATGGATCGGGATTAGGTTTCGGTGTACTGGGGTCGGATATGACTTCTTTCTCCCATGGAGCAACAGCCTCCCTGAATACATATCGTTTACGCATCTCAAGGCATTCTTGAAGAACCAGATATGACTCTACTTCATCAGGTAATGGTACCTCTAGAAAAGCGTCAGACAAATAGAAATATATTAAACATCAAGTCTGCATACATGTGAGAAAAAATCCAATTCAATTTTTACTTCAACTATTGACCAATGAGCTTGCATGTGAACAAAGTACCTAATAATTCATTCAATACAACAAACAGCATGGCATACTTACCTCAGTTTGTGTTTTCTATACAGAGAACATATCGCGTTATACATTCTTTATGAAAGATTACATTAATATACAGCCACAACACAAACAAATAAGCCTATGTTACCATGTTAAGCACCTTAAAATCATGACTGTATAGCATTGTTATCTAATGGCCAGGGAAAGACAAGAAATAAATCACATAAAAAGTTTCCAATTAGTAATACCAGATGGGGTAATTTTGAGCCGTACAAAGGTTTCTTGCTCAGGCTCTTTCCTCAAAATATCAGCTGCGATTGGATCAGGCTGAACACCATGCAGATCACCTGATACACTATGAGATCGAATCATACTTGAAGCAGCCAACGCAATCTGCTCACCACTGGCATTAATGTGATCAGGAAGATTTTCAAATATGCCCTTACATTCTGCACCCTGCACGTGGAGTTTAAATGCAACACTATAAATTCTCCCAAGCTCCAGAGGCCATTAGGTGTCCAAGAAACTAAGAACATGCAAGGGAGTTAAGTACTCACTGCATTTCCATTAGCAAGCAGATATGCTGAATTTAATTTAGTATCCTCAGCTATATTATCGTCTTCATCCGATCCTTCAACGCTCTCAAAGGCACTCGTACTTGCAATGGGTGACTTCGGTGAAGTAGGCCGAATTGATCTCTTGGTAGAATTTTTCCCTGATACAATTGATTATTTGGAGGGAAAAGTACATTAATATAGGTAATTCAATCTAACTATATATACGTGAAAATTTGTATGAAAGATTGCAAGGATAATTTAGATAATCTGGAGTTTTCTTGGCAGAATGAAATCATGAGTTCTGAAGTTGGACTTGCATCAAAAATATGAGCCAAAAGGATAGTTGAATCAACCATTTGATGCCAAGTGCTAACTATTTTTTTAGTCTATTTGGAAAAGCCATGGGCCACCAATATCCTAGACAGTTCTTAAAACACAGATTAGGAATCAAGTCAAAATGATATATCCAAAATGAAATGAACAGGAGCAAATTGCCTTAGCTCATGCGTGATCTCCTACCAAACATTGTCACGCAATATCCATATCATCTTTAAACCCATTGACTTGAGATTTAGATTACCATACTTGATGAGTTGTTAAGACTTCAAGCTTTATCTTTTAAATAAGAAACAGTCAAACTTTAATCACTATCCATTTCCTATGCCCTGGATACCCATACCAAATTCTTTCAATTGTCTAAATGGCAGGATAATCCGTTTTATACTTCCAAAGGAAGGAGAAAAGACTTATCAAGATGAGAATGAAGGAATCACAATAATCTCAAGGTTAGCAGGTTATGTTACAGATAAGCAGAACATTTTAGAAATAAAATATTTAACTATCGGATTCTGAAATACATGACACGAGACTCCTTGGATTGCATGGCTAAAGAATTAATCAGCTAAATAAGACCATGTTTAATTTTCACAAATAGGGTAAGAGAAAGTTCGCGACCTTACTTAAACACGATATCTACAGTATTATCCGACACACGAAGATTAAGATACTCCAAATTTGGAATCGTCTTAAGAAGACCCGAATGGGAAGTCCTCATATCAATGAGCTACGATTCAGACAGTAGCGCATCGACCGATTCATTAGAACTTAATAGTTAATCACGATTCTAAAGTTCAAGATAATTCATCAGCCGTATAAATTGAAACAGAGTAGTGAGTGATAAGCCTCCGTCTAAATTATTTAGAACCAAAAGTACCATAGAGGCATCCAGTACCAGTAGATGATAAAAAGCGAAGCATTCCCCTCGAAATCCAACAAAACCATGATGCATAAACCACTACACAAAACTGAATAGCTTTTATGCATATAAAGTCCATAAATCTCCTGTAGAAAAATCCATCGAATCCATACCTTCAGGAAGTGTGTGTAACCTCGGCAGCCCTGCCGGAATCACGTCCAGAAGCACCTGTCCATTTCGCTTCTCGTCTCCATCAGTCCCACCGGAAATAGCAGTGACGTCCGGCAGCGAAGCGGAGCCTCGCCGATTGTAGCCGTTCCCCTTCCGCCGTACATGGCCGCGCTGCTTCTTCGAATGCTGAGGCGAGTCAACCTCCAAGTTATCATCCCTCTCCCTTTCCCTCTCGACAGTCTTGGCAAACTCCAGCAGCTGAGTTAGGGTTTTCCGGTGCATATAATACGCCGAAACAGCGACGACAGAGGCCCCTATCAGAGCCGCCATAGCCATGTGCAGCGGATAAGTATCCATCGGAGTTGCGTATGAGAAAACGACACGCCCCTAACCTGAGAGACAGAGTTGTGAATCGTTAGCAGCAAATTACAGTGCGCCAAAATCCTTAACAGAGCACCGATTTATTCGAGCAACCGAGGCTCTGCTTTGATATTTATAGAGGAAGAGATATCAGGGAGAGAGCCCAGTGTGACTGCACACACAGACGAAGAGAGAGCTTTTTCTCTCTCCTACTCCGCCCTCTCTCTCTCCAATTTTTAGATTTTTCTGTTTATATATTTCCTATTAGGGTTTTTTTTTTTTTTTCTTTTTTTTTTCGCTCTTAATAAAATCCTATTTTATTCATTTAAAACCTTTTTAATTTTTAAAAGATCTCTTTATTTTATAAATATGATAAAATTATTTAATTTAATTTTGATCCTTATTATATGATTATTAAAACACATTGAATTTATATTCTTATTTAATTTTATGTAACAAAATTAAAGTGTTTTATTATTAATTTTGTTGGATAAAGTTATTGATACTATTAAGTTTCATTCCATAATTTTTTTAAAATTGTATTAATTTTTAACACTTTTCAAGTTTTTGTTATTAAATAAAATCTTTTAAATATATAATTAAGTTATCCCATCGATAAATTTATTGGGTTCGTTTGACAAATAAATTCAAATGTAGTCCAAACACGTTCGTCAATCCTCCACTGCAATATGGTTACGTTACTTACTTCTCGTTTCTTAAGAGTAAAAACTATCTCCACAAACCAACACGAGTCCATATGTTGTCATAACTCACATGCATCCTAGAAAGAAAAATTTAAGAGGTCACCCAATAAACACTTAACTATGAAGTTCCCGTAATTGAGTTACAAAAAATAAAGGTATATCTTGTTGGTATAAGTAGTAATTTTTATTTCCTTTAAACCTTTCTTTGTTATTATATCTATAGGTCTATGGTCTCGATTCATTCATGTACCTCTTATTTACTTGGGTGTCATATGTCCACCAAATTTCGGTTTGGTTCGTACTCGAACTACATCTTACTGAAAGAGGTACCACTCTGATACCATTTTCATATACTTAAAACAAACAAACTCGTTACAACTAGTTTAACCTCTTTTTGTATATTTATTTTATTTTAGCGTTATGATAAAGCAAGAACTGTGAGTCATATCTTTATGAAAAACGACTAATATCTTAATTATTCCTTTCTTTTTTAATCAATTATTGGATTGTTGGGTTATATGTGTGATCTCATATGTCTTTATGTGACATTTTTTCAAAGGAAATGACAAAAATTCAGTTTAAAAGTTTGGTGATGATATTTCTAAAAATTTAAAGAGGTGTGGAATTTAGTTTGGAAAGTAGAAAAAGGACAAAGCTTTTCATAATATATATATAATGGGTGAAAGTTCCATTTTACCCTTCCCTTGGTTTAATTTAATTTTCATCCTTTTAAAACTTAAAAGCTGATACACAATCACATTGATCGATAATGATTCATATTGTAGATATCTCCCGAGTCAAACATAGGTATACAACTCTATTGTAACAGCTCAACCCCACCGCTATTAGATATTGTCTTATTTGGATAATCTATTTCGAGATTTCACTCAAGGTTTTTAAAACACGTCTACTAGGGAAATGTTTCTACACCCTTATAAAGAGTGTTTCGTTCTCCTCTCTAATCAATGTGGGATCTCACAATTAACCTTCTTTTGAGGCTCAGCGTCTTTACTGTCACTTGTTCTTCTCTCTAATTGACGTGATATATCAGATCAATTATCATTATTTTCATATATGATGTTATTTGAATTTTAAAAAATAAAAATAAAAATAAAAATTCTATCGGCGTGGCATGAGGCACGTGTAAAACGGTGGGGCCCACAATGAGGGAAATGAAGAATCGTGTTATGAGAAGAGTGGATCGAGGTCTCTTTCAAGCCTGCCGTGTCTGTGGCATCTTGAAAATGTGTGGATTATTATTATTTTTGTTATTTATTTTTATTTTATGCAAAGGTATATATGTATACAATTATTAAAATATTTATAAATTGGAGAATAATAAGATATAAATATTAAAGATTAAACAATATTATTTACAAATATATAACTTAGTTTGGAAGTAAAAGCAAAATTAATTATTAACTTAAATAATTCTTATAAATATAATTATTTATAAAAATATTCGTCTTTTATTGATAGGTTCATCGAATATAAATTTGTAAATATTAATTATTTCTATTAAACCTTCTTAAATTTTTATTCTATTTATTATTAAACATGGAAAGTATATAAACCGAGACAATATCTGAATGAGAGCGATTTTTAAATTAATATGCTAAATTCGAAATTATAAAAAATTAATCAAATTCTAAATATTTATGGAATTAATTATGAATTGGATCTTGAGGAATGTTTGAGTGATGGAAAAAATAATTAGAAAATAACTGGATTTTATATTTATTTTTTTTTATCAATCAGGGAACAATGATTTCTTGCTTTATTGTTTTTTTATTTTTTATTTTTTTATAAATAAAATGGATAAGATTTGGCCGATCTTGATCATGTTTCCAGCTCAGCTTCGTGAAATTAGTCCCTCATGGGTCCCGCCCTACCCTCTATAAAATTATTTTTATCTATATTAAAATATAAATTTATATTAAATCACAAATTTAATGTGTTAATAAAAAATTAAAAATTAATAGATTTGTGAATTAAAAAATTAAAAAATTCATATTTTGAAAATAGCTGTAAATCATATTAATATTATTTAATTTCATCTTAATTTTGAAAATAGGATTATTTCCAAAAAAAAAATAAAAGAAATAAACTTTTTATTTTTAAAAAATAATTATCAACCAAATATTCCCTTATTATTGTCTGTGACCTTTTTGCATTACGTATGCCAAAGCCAATGATACTGAATATTTAAGTTTTTTAATAAAATTATTAAAATAATTAAATTTAAGTAAAATATCCCAAAAAAAAAATAACCTACATTTTTTAATTTTTAATTTTTAATTCAGATCGTTTGGTTCCTTGCGCCAAGTTTAGTGCACATCACACAACAAACTTGGCATCTCCCAAGACATGTCCTTGTCCAAGGGAAGGGTTCTTGGAATATGCTTTCGGTACACACGGTCGGAGATGGAGATGGGGATGGGCAAAGAATATCGATTATAGAATAATGAAGATTTTTTAAATTGTCAATTCAAGCCTAATTCAGAGATACGATATCAATTCTTGTCACAAAAGTTGATGGTTGATCTTGTACGGTTGTATTGCTGAACTGTAAAAAGAAAATTTTTGAAATTGTCTATCGAAATGTTGCCAATTTTAAAATATATGTTCGTGTTTGGTTTAGAATCTTATTAGGATTGAAGTGACATCCATGTCTAGGATTCGTGACCTGTGTGTCGTGAAATTCTCTTGTCATCATCCAACATGATTTGTTTTTACTTACGTGCATTTGATAAAGATTTTCAGGAGGTTACCCAATAATGGAATTGGGTTAAGCAAAATATGCTTAAATTTAAAGTTTCTATGATTGAGCGGCTGAAAACGAAGGTGCGCTATGTTGATATAGGTAGTGACTTCTGATTCTTTTAAGTCTTTCTTAGTAATCCTATCATCAGGATCGTTATCATTCAAATGTAGTCTCGATTCATTCATGTACTCCTCTTCTTTACTCGAGTGTTACATTATAAGTGAAACAAGTGATCCGTAGAATTGGAACAAATTCTTCGGAATTATTTATTGGAGGAGGAGATGTTAGGGGAGTTTAGCATATAAGCTAAATTATTAAAGCCATGAATCTTTGGCAGTGGTGGATTGCTTTACTTTCATGTGTGTTGGATAATGGATTCCCTTTGGAAACCAAGTGCTAGACATGGTCTGCAGTTCGAGCAGTGTTCATACCAACCAAAATCATAAAGGTGTTGAGTCGAGGAGAGTCGAGTTAGATTAGATTTTTTTTTAAGTTGGGTTAATTTTTTTAAAATAGAAAATTCAGATCGGTCCACGAGTTGATACTTTCTTTTGTCGGGATCAACCCGACTAATCTGAAAAATAGAGTTATAATCTAACCCTATCTACTCGGGAATATAGAGTTGGATTGAGTTAGTTTGGTTGATTTTGACTGTAAACTCTATTCTGCGAGTACTTTCCTCTAAGGCAGAACGCTCTCCTACCGATGCATTTTTACATCTCATAGCTTTGGCAGATCACTTAGCCCTTCTCATCTTCTGCTTTGAGTGCATAATTATTCCTTTGCTTTGCTGTGCTTGAAACATTCATTCTCCGCAAGAGCGGTAGATCAGTGACCTATTACGCATTCTTTCAAGGGTGGCTGCTTGTAGGCAAACTTCGTGGCTGTCTCTACACCCCTACCTCGTTTATCACTGAGTGGTCATTAGAGGCCTTAACTGGTGATCCGGGTTGTTTCCCTCTCGACGATGAAGCTTATCCCCCATCGTCTCACCGACCGACCTTGATCCCTGTTCTAGTTGAAATAGTATGAAATTTAGAAAATAATTTTATTTAAGTAAAGCATAAAGCTTAAGAAGAAACAATAGATCTCTTTGTCCTCATCCACAAGCTGTGAAAGCCACGTGAAGAAGTTGTTTGTCTAAATTTGAGAGTAAAACACAGTGGTCGATGTGCTTCAACGATGAAGCCAAATTGAACGGCACCTTCGAGACCGCATCACATGTGTAAGAGTTTAAATGTGGGTGGTGAGGACAATTTCAATTTAAATTTTAGAAAATCGAAGATTCGGTTCGGTTCGTGGGTTGACATTGTTTTTATCACGTCAATCTAACTAACTCGAACATACATTTACAACTCAACCTACCCTAAATCATCTTTAGAAGCCTAGCTTGCGAGGCTCCCTCCCGCAATAGGATGTCAAATCCCGTCTCTATGTTTCCGCTCTTCATTTCGAGGTAAAGGGCGAGTCCCATGCATAACTTTGTGGATCTTAGCTTCAAGCACTAATCGTTACAGGTGTCTGTAGTAGGCTAACCGCCCTACCTAAACCAATTACCATATCGGTCTCTAGGCCCCATTACTGGAAAGGCTAAGCTTCAAGACAGAACGTGGAGCTTCCGTCTCATATGGGTCCTCTAGGAATGGAGGTAAGTCCAGAGATTTAGACTAGGTTGGATTGTGGACTCTATTTAAATTACCCAAGTCACTAATCTAACCTGCCGAAAATAATGATAATAAAAAGAAAATTCCTAAGGTATTAAACAATATTCTTAAAAAAGTAAATATATGATAAAGAAATTGCGAGCAACTACCACTTTTTTACAATATAAAATGGTTATTAAAGAGTTTTTTTTGGAGTAAAGTTACAACGTGGTAATTTAGTTACTTTTATGTTCCTTTCTTTTAGTGGAAAATCATTTTCAACTTTATTTATATTAATTAGTAAATAATTTAAAAGGTGGAAATGGGTTGAAACTGCCTTTTTATTTTATTTTATTTTATTTTAAAGTGCTAGTGCTCCAATAATATATATATATATATCTATATATATTTGGAAGGACACAAATAATGTATTATTTGCTCAACCTTAGTCACTAATCACGTTTTTTAATAGTTATTATTTATATTTATTAATTTTCGCAACAAAGTTATTGATAAAATTATAATATATTTTTTATTTTAATGTTTTCCATTAGTTAACGTTAAATTGTCATAATCCAGCGCGTTAAATAAGATATCAATTATTATTTTAAAAGTCGATAATTTTATTATTTTAAAATTTGATAATTAAAGTTAAAAGGCTAAATTTATAAAAATACACTGAAAATTTACACTTTGTCCGAAAAAAAATACTCCTAAATTATAAACAAAGGAAAAAAATCAACAACCCTTAAACTTAAAAAACAAAATTAAAAATATTTTCACGGTTAGTTTTAGATGAAAATCATTAATAGTTTCTAAACATAATACTAGCGGTAAAGATAATTTTGAATCTTTTTTTCAAATAGAAGGGTTAATTAATTTTTAACTAACATTAAAGTTATTTTTGAAACAAAATATTAATAGCATTAAAGTTTTTATTTATTTATTTTTAATTTAAGGATAGGGAAGCTTTTCAAGATTTATAAATATTATTTTAGACAAATTACATAATTTNTCTAGAATACATGAAAACAGATTTTAAAAACAGAATTAATTAACCATAGGGCAATAAAAATATGGAAATAAAATTAAATTGGTAAAAAAAAAATGTGAGAGAATAAATAATTGNTTATAAGATGTGAGCTAGCATATAATAAAGAGAATAAATAATTGAAAAATATAAGTAATAAGATAATTTTATTTAATGAAACTGATACATAGTTGTCTTGTAATAATAGTTGAATCTACCTATTCTAATAATATATGAATATAAATTTGAGATATATATATATATTTTTCATGTATACAATTCAATATTAAATAAAATTTCGACTCTCTATTTGGCCGTTTACCCGAATAATTTATCATGGAATTGATCTAAAGTTGTAAAAAAAAAAAAATAATAATAATAAATAAATAAATGGAAGGACTAATCCATTTGACAAGATTGCCCTCTTAGTCGAACGCTCGTCTGAATAAGCCCAATGGGCCGGCCCAACTATTTCTATTTGTTATTTATTTATTTGCTGATTTGTTAATATACAACGGGTCTATTTTACCACTGAGACCTACCTTGAACACGGAGGAGATTCCCGATTTAGACAGAGAATGGAGAGTGAGTGTGAAACATGTTTTACCCTGATAAATAGGGTCGGGGACGAGATTATATTCTTCGTCCCCACCCAATTCTCTACCTCGCTTCGTTTAATATATAAACAGAGATAAATCAATTAATTTTGAGATTTTAAAAATAATATTTAAATTAAAATTATGTTGTAAATTTTTTTAATATTAAAACTATGTTGTAATATTAAAGATTATGTTAATAAATGTATAAAGTTTGTTTATAAAATATGTTAATAAATATATTGTTGTAACTTGAAACATGGTCACCACTTAAGTGAGAACATCTTGATTATGGTAAGCTAAGATGTAGAGTAAAATTACCCTCCTCGATAATAGTCCGGTTAACTTTATTTCTATGTATATTATTATTATTATTATTATTTTATTGTTTCACATTCTAAGCTGGTTAAATTTCACCATAGTGTCTCCTCTTTCTCTCCGCGCAGGATCTTAGAGTCTTAGTGGGAGTTCCAAGAAGCACTGGAGATAGTGCTTCAATGGCGTTGACGCTGAATACAGCTCCATTTGTGAGATCATCGAGCATCCAAGCCAATCGAGTTCGAAATCAGTATGCTCTATCGCCGGTTTCTGTTTCGTTTTCTAGTGAGTTCACTCTGTAATGCATCAACAGTTTCTGAAAACAACATAAATGAATATACATTGATATCCAAGAGCTTTGAAATCGAAGAATGAAACTCTGTGTTACGTGCATGACTGTTCTGAGTTTCTTGTTATTCTTCACGGACTTCTCTGGCTTCAATGCCGATTTTGAGATATCATGTGCTAATTCTTTTTATATTAGTAACGACGGATTGTTCATTTTTCCAGGAAGGAGACTATCGGTTATTGCCGCTGAAACTGACAAGAATGAAGGTCTTTCATGCGTTTTTTTTTTTTTTTTTTTCGTTTTGCTTCCTTTTTAATGTGGACCAGGGGAATACTCTGAATCTTGCAGTGTAGATTTCTCAAAACTTTAGAAACGATTAAATTTGAGCTGCTTTATTTATTTTTTTTCTTTTCATGATTTTCTGCTTATTTATATTTTGCTTATTCGCTTTGATCAGTTAAATCTCAGGCACCAGATAAAGCGCCGGCGAGTGGTGGTTCGAGCTTCAATCAGCTTCTTGGAATTAAAGGTGCTGCGCTAGAAACTGTGAGTTACCATGTCCTAAGCTTGTTTTTTAGGAAGATTTTAATGTACATATCACAGTAAGTCGTTAATAAGTTCTTCATGTCATTTATGCAGAATAAATGGAAGATTCGTCTTCAATTGACAAAGCCTGTTACATGGCCGCCCTTGGTTTGGGGAGTAGTGTGTGGAGCTGCTGCTTCTGGTAATCAAATTCTACATAATAAGACATTAAAATTGAATTTGAAAAGTTTTTGATGAATCACTAACACATATTACCGTCAACTTATGTCTTAGTCGTCTGATGATGAGAGTGAGTTCTTCTCTGATAAGAACTTTAAGATCTACTCTCATGTTGTGTATTATATGGTCTAATGCATCAATGGTGGTCAAAGGAGTGATTACACGTAGAGATAAATTAGGGATAGGACTAACTGACCTTTTTTCTGCTTCATTGATTAGTTACCTCACTGAATCATTGAATATGCCTTCAATGATACATGCTTTTTTTCACAGGTAACTTCCATTGGAATTTCGAGGATGTGGCTAAATCAATTACTTGCATGCTTATGTCTGGTCCATTTCTCACTGGCTACACGCAGGTAAACTCTTTTTAATGTAAAGCTTTCCTATGACTTATGAAAGTATTATTCATGCACAAATAAAATAGAACTGGTACTTTGGTTTTTTTAGACGATCAATGATTGGTATGATCGAGAAATTGATGCAATTAATGAACCTTATCGTCCAATCCCATCTGGGGCAATATCTGAGAATGAGGTATGAGCTAAACCACTTGATATTCATTAGCAAAGGCATATTATCCTTCCTTAATGGTTTCTTCCTTCCATAAATTTTATCAGGTTATGGCACAAATATGGGTGTTGCTTCTGGGAGGACTTGGCTTGGCTGGTTTGTTAGATGTGTGGGTAGGTTCATTGAATTGATAGAACATACTCATCTTTCATATGTATTGTTTTTCCTGAATTTCGTTCTTATCCTTCTTAGGCAGGGCATGACTTTCCTATAGTCTTCTACCTTGCTCTGGGTGGCTCTTTGTTATCATACATATACTCTGCTCCACCTCTAAAGGTAAGTCAAAGGTTTTTGTTTCTAAAATTGGATCTTCTGAATGATAAGAGCATTTATTTTGTGGTTGCAGCTTAAACAAAATGGATGGATTGGAAATTGTGCTCTTGGAGCTAGTTATATCAGTTTACCATGGTGCGAAATCCTGTGATCTTTAGTAATTGGTAAATTGATATACATTGGTAGTGAATAAAAATGTCACCGAAATTACTGCAATTGACAGGTCGACAAAGTCAATTGCGTTTCATATGAAAATTTGAAAGCTTTCTTCGTATCTCTGGTCAGTGATTAATATTCACACTCATTTGAATGGCCTTGGACTTTTGAGCATATTGTTATCCTATGGGCAAAAGCTGATCAAAGGAGAACATCCTTTCTCTATTGACCATGAAATCTAATGTTATGATTACACTTTATCCACACAAATTTAGATAATGAATACTTTATAAACTTCTAATGCACTTCGAGTGGAACCACGTGTGTCGAACTTGAATCCTATACATGGAACGTCCAATCGATGGCTAGTTTGCAGTTATCTTCAATTTATTGTTTATATAAAGTTAATTGGATTGTTCCAGGCTCTACAATAATCATATGTATTACAAAATTTTCTCTGTTCTTTATAATATGATAAGTTTTCCCTTTCCAGTAACAGCTAATTTTTAATCTCAGGTGGGCAGGTCAAGCTTTATTTGGAACACTCGCTCCTGATATTGTGGTTCTTACACTCTTGTACAGCATAGCTGGAGTACGCTCAATTTATTTTTTGAGTTCCTACTTTCACAAAATCCAATACTAATGCGACTGCCTTCTGATTTGCCTTAACCAGTTTGGAATAGGCATTGTAAATGATTTCAAAAGTGTTGAGGGGGATAGAGCTTTAGGACTTCAGGTATTTCATTCTAAAACAGTCTTTGATTTGTAAAACTAATTTTGGTCTTATTAGATTCTTTTTGTTTTGTTATTCTATTGTCAGCTTTTATTGTTTACTGCTCTTACAGTCACTTCCAGTAGCTTTTGGTGCTGAAACTGCTAAATGGATTTGCGTTGGCGCTATTGACATAACTCAATTATCTGTTGCTGGTAATTCTTTTAGCACTGTTTTATTCAAGGGGTCTTCACTTTAAATCCATGCGCAAAATTAAGGTCACCAGACCATTGAAAAATAAGAACATAAGTTGATCATTTCTTGGCTTCTGCCTGTCTGGTAATTTACATTTTGTAGGGTCTTCACCATGTTTGAGTTTCATCTTTTCGTACATGCACCCTTCTATTGAATTTTGTAATAGTTGTGCTCTTCTATAATATCGAACCACCTCCAATGTGCCTACATCTATTAAGCTTTGTTAGCCACCGAAGGAATTGAGCAATGTTGAAAGTACTGCAGATGATATCTCTGATTCTCAACGTAACAATTAACTGAGATAAGGATAAGAATCCCAAAAGTTTGTTTGCAACAAGCGAATATTTAATATTCTGCATTCTGATTGTTGGAAAGATAGATTGCTCGATCTCTCTTTGCCTTCTCTACCAAAATAATATTCCTGAATGCCAAGGTCTGAAAGATGGTGTTCTATGAACTGCATTCTTGAAGGAAACTGTTAGGAAACATGAATCTCTACGATGGTATGATATTGTCCACTTTGAGCATAAGCTATCGCGGCTTTGTTTTTTGTTTTCTCCAAAAGGTCTCATGCCAATTGAGATGTATTCTTTACTTAAAAATCCATGATCATTCTCTAAATTAGCCAACGTGGGACTTCCCACTTTCCTCCACAAAAACCATATATGGGTCTCTCATACTAAAGGCTTAAAAGCTATCATCCTGCCATGTGTATAAAATGAAAATTGCTATTTATTTGCGATGTAGATCCAGAAATCATAAGGACTAGAATCGGGACTTTGATCTGCAAGCTAATTACACTGTTCCCTCTACCATATTTGACATGAACGTGACCGCAAATACTATTACTTATTGCAGGTTATCTGTTGGGAGCTGGCAAGCCGTATTATGCATTAGCCCTCCTTGCTCTAATTGCTCCCCAAGTTTTTTTCCAGGTATATACTTTTAAAGAAACGTCATATGGTGTCAGTTTTCTCTTAAGTAGGCAGCCGCTGCTGAACAACTGTCTAGTAATGTAAGGGGGTATTATTTGGTATTCAAGTATTGGGATGTAAATTGTGATCCCATCTCTTTCTATTTTCTTTAATTATAATTGAATAGTTGTGTTTGATTCGACAATCAGCCTTCTAGCTGAACTTTCCTTTTAGTTGCAACGAACATTAATACTCGACTAATGCATTCTATTATGGTTTTTGCAGTTCAAATACTTTCTCAAGGACCCCGTCAAGTACGATGTCAAATATCAGGTACTCAAATTCTTCTTTAAAGTGTAGAATTGCGTTCATAGAAACTGCTATATAGAGCCGTTTCTCTCTGTGCTATTTGTCAAAGCATTATCGTTCTGCCCTATCCAACAACTTTAAGTGGTCCGAACCCCATGACGTCCATAATCGTGTACCTACCTGCCACTACCACGCCAGATTTGTCAGCTTCTTTATACTTCTTTATATTTCTTTTTACAGATTTTGTTGGGTTGAGTTGAGATTTTTATATCNAAAAAAAAAAAAAAAAAAAAAAAAAAAAAAAAAAAAAAAAAAAAAAAAAAAAAAAAAAAAAAAAAAAAAAAAAAAAAAAATCAATTAAATAGTTTATTCAAATNACCATTTCTAAAACACTTTTTCCAAACATGGCCAAGGCTCACTTAAACGTCCAGAATAACTGATCAAAAAAATAATTATGTTATTAAGTATATATATATATATTTTAAATGAATAATTATTAATAAATTTGAATGGGTTTATTTTAGTATAATTCATAAACTACCCAACCAACCCACCCAACCCATGATTGAATTGANTTTTTTTTTTTTTTTTTTTTTTTTTTTTTTTTTTTTTTTTTTTAACTTTTTTTTCAATTTACGTTTGCATTAACATTTCAGGCCAGTGCCCAGCCATTTCTTGTGCTGGGGCTGTTGATCACTGCTCTTGCAACCAGCCATTGAACTCTAGCATGCGGAAAATCAAACGTACGTACACGTACAGACATGCGTGACAAACGCAATGCCAGCAAGAGCAGACAGCAAAGTCTGCAGACTACCCCAGCAGCAGCCAGACCAAGTCAGGTTACATTCGCCTGGTTTGGTAAACCAGTTTTGGATCTCTATCAGCATATTTCAAAGCTTTGATTTAGGATTGTGTCACAATAAGGTCTTATTTAACGATTAAAGTAGGAACAAAATTTCCTCAGTTCTTCAAAGCCTTCAACAGATTTAGTTTGTGCATTACACGTGAATTTTCTCGGTTTCTAATGAGATACGTCTCCTTACTTCAGGTTGCAATTGAATCAGAATATGCATACATACTGGAATTCTGTTCTCTTGCTTCCGGCTGGCTCATATATTTTTCAGGTCGGCCAACCAACTATGCTGGCTTAAATTTCTTCTCGTTTAGATTCTAGTATTCTATTTGATGCATTTTACTTGCAACTGTCTCAAAATTATCAACATCGTTATAATTAAGATACTTAGTTCTTGAGAACACTTAGGATTGAAAAACACTTATATATTTAGTTCTGTTTAGCCATATGTAGGATTTTAGGTGGTGTTCTCTGATAGAGAGGACATTAATTTCTCACTTCAAGCAGAAACATCCATATACACACCCGACACTGTAGGGTAAGGCATCCAAGGACATGATTTATTCAAGATGCTCCAAAAGAAAGCACACACTTAAAAGAAAGCCAACGACATTATGAAAGCTTTTACTTAGCCCTGAACTTGGACTCGTCAATTTCAACCCCTTCCTCAGCCGCACGCTCTCCTCCTGGCATACCCGAGTTGCTCAACCCTCCTTTACGGCCCATCTCTTGGTACCCTTCGTGTCCCAACTGCTCCTTCCTCGTCTGACCCCCACGGCTCCGCCCTGCATTTCACCATCGAACAAAACCTCTCTAGTCAGTTCAGTACTTGCAAGGCAGTATAAAGAGTTTCCATAGTTAGTTGCTTGAGGTGAGGATTTTAGTAGGTTCAGCTTAGAATTGGTTAGACAAAACTACATATTTTGAGCGTACCCCAAGTTTCTGGCTTCCTAAGTGCTCTTTTCAAAGGATTAAAAGGTGTTTTTAGAGAATTAGAAGTATAAAAGTCGACAAGTCGGTACACCTTCTGCAAGGTGCTCCTGAGCTTCCAGACTCTTCCCCCCAGTTCCACCGGGGACGACAGTCTCCCCTTGCCTAGCCCTGGCGTCGAGTTCACATCTTTCCTGCTCCGACGACATCTCTCTCTCTCTTACTGTGTCAAATACTTAGCTTTAACGTTACAAGATTGTTGTATGCTATCTCTTTTTGCCACTCAGGTTTATATAGAATTTGAGCTTTGTAAGTCCCAAAAAAAAGGGCAAAATGGACACTTCGCAGTGTCTACGTGGCAGATAGTGGACCATAGAGCATTGGGTGACTGACACGTAGGTGATTACTCAGTCTAAAATTGTCTTCTAGTGTCAAAAGAATGACACGTGTTGAGGAGAAATTAATCTGGTAGCGGTTCCAACATCCTAGCATGCCGACTCATCTATCAACATTTGTTTTCAGATATGTCCTCAACTTTCTTCTCATGCATGGTTATCACTGGAATACACCCGGGGCTAGAGCATGTCGTGGAAGAAGCACACTGGCCGTGCTTCGACTGTGTCTCCGGGACACAGTTGAATGTAGATATCATGAACGCGAGGTGCAAGATTCCCGGCCGAGAAACCCGGGCAACCACTCTCCTATGTACTGATCGCTAGCGCATCTAGGGCCTCGGTGCCTAGTGGAGCTGGAGAGGCCTAGCCTGATCTGAGAAGTGCTAATTCGGTTCGTTTCGACTTCATTCAAGAACACCGCACCTGGAATCAATAAGAAAACAAGTGCTAAGTTTTAGATCAGTGAATAAACCGAAACGAAAGAAGAGACCTTTCTCGCTCGGTGCCTAAAGTGCACTATGCTCCCCTTCAACAAATGAGAGTTTTCGGTGGAACAGGTGAATACGCGAGCAGGTTAGATGCGTGGGACAAAGGGCTCGTAGTACATGCTAGCGCAGCTATGCAGTGGAAGGGAAGGAACCAAATCGACTCCCTTTTTTCTTTGATAAAAAAACAGTACAAAGAGATTAGACTCTCGAATGAGACTAAGCAGCTACCGACCATTCCGACGCGACCCCTAATCTACCTTGATTAAGACGGAACAAACCAAACCTATAAAAAAAAATGGGAGTAATAATTATTATTGTTCTTAAATACCACAATTTCTGAGAATTTTTTTTTATTTCTCGGATGTTGTTTTCCCTTTTCTTTATATATATATATATATATATATATATATATATATATATATATATATATATATATATATATATATTTTACAAAATTCCTCTTTAATAAATTCTTTAATTGATCATTTCTATTTTCTAAAATGATTTCTATTAAAAATATAATAGATTTTAATAAATTAAATCATATTAGATAAGTACAAATATAATATAAACAATATTTAACCAACATAATTTTTAAAAATTTAATTTTCAATATAAAAAAATTAAAAAAATTATATAAAATATATATATTTATAAAAATTAATATTGTATGGCTATCTAGAACTATATAGGGACCGTACCTATTTTCTAATATTCAATCATTTTTATTTTTATATATTAACCTTTTTTTTTTCTTTTTTAAATCTATATTTTTATTTACAAAAGCGTTGCCTCTGTCTAAAATTAAAATGAGGTGGCACTGGTCAAACTTCCAAATAAATGCTATTTTTATTAGATAACTCCATTGAAATTTGTCGTATAAAAAATTGATGTGATTATTTTAGTATTTTATCAAAATATTTTAGACATATAATGACAAAGGTTCCGGTGCGAGAAATTTCAAAATGTCATGACATTTGAAATCAGAACTGTTCGATTCTTAAAACTGAAGTTTCACTTTAATCATTAATTTTTATTTATTTTATTCATTTTAATCATTAATTTTTATTTATTTTATTCTTAATTGAATTATGAACATGTTTCATTTTAATCATTAATTTTTATTTATTTTATTCTTAATTGAATTATGAACATCTATCATGTTTATGTAAATATTATTAGAAACTAATTTAATTTTATTTATTTTTTATTTATTTTATTCTTAATTGAAATATGAAGATCTTATCATGTTTATGTAAATATTATTATGAACTAATTTAATTTTATTTATTTTATTCTTAATTGAAATATGAAGATCTTATTATGTTTAGGTAAATATTATTATGAACTAATTTAATTTTTTATTTATTTTATTCTTAATTGAATTATGAACCTATGAACCTCTTATCATGTTGATGTAAATATCATAATGTAAATATTGTTCTTATCATGTTCATATAAACTAATAAAGGGCGAATAAGGAGATATTAAGATATTATTTATGTTCATGTAAATATTATTTATGAACTAATAAAGGGCGAATAAGGAGATAAATCGACCGTACAAGGCGAATAAAGAGATATTATTTATGTTCATGTAAATATTATTTATGAACTAATAAAGGGCGAATAAGGAGATAAATCGACCGAAAAGGTTTTGAAGAAATTCTAAAAAGGTTTTGAAGAAATTCTATCCTCATCTAACTCTAAAACCTTGTTGAAGAAATTCTAAGAAGGTTTTGAAGAAATTCTATCCCCATATAACTCTAAAACCTAAAACCTCGGATCCTTCTCTTTCACTTTTCCTTCTTGAATTTTTCGTTTTGAAAGAACCAAACTATCACGTTTTCCTTCTTGAATTTTTGGTTTTGAAAGGAGAACCAAACTATCATGCAACTTGCTCCGATTTCACCTAACGAATGAGGGAATTCCAATTTCACATATGGGGGAATTCCAATTTCACTATCACGCAACTTGCTCCGATTTCACCTAACGAATGAGGGAATTCCAATTTCACATGTCGGGGAATTCCAATTTCACATGTCGGGGAATTCCAATTGTCGGGGAATTCCAATTTCACATGTCGGGGAATTCCAATTTCACATGTCGGGGAGGAGTTCTGATTTCCTGTGGATTAACTAGAGATTAACCCATTGGCATGGGTCGAGAGATTTCGCGTCTTTTTACAACTTCTATACCCAACTCGTGTTGGGCGTTAGATTGTGCCCCAACATGGACACGAAAGAGTCCAACGTTTGAGAAGAGAACCTGAACCTAGATGAATTGATGAATGAATGTTCAAGATATCTACATTAGATTTTAGACTTAATTAAAATTCGATTCCTAACAGATATCTCGAAACAAGTCGAAATGGTAGATAATGGCGTGTATGACACGAACAAACGTAAATTATAACAAAATAAAACCAATATTCAAGCATGGCATAAGTTTATAACTTCAAGCCCCCCTACTTCTATTTCCATGTAGAAGAGAACACAAGGTACAGCAAAATTCGTCCCTTCCACAAACACCAAACCCCCCCGACAGCCGGCAGCCAAGACAACCGATAAGAGATGGCCCGGCCGACGTACACGTGTCGAGAAAACAAAAGGCAACCATAAAAGGAGAACAGTAAAGGAAATGAAAAACACCCGCCCACATACATATTATTGTACATACACCAAAGCCAGGGTGGTTCAGCGGTCCTTGGTCCTGAACTTGGACTCGTCGATCTCGATTCCTTCCTCCTCCACCCGCTCGGCGGCGGACTTATCCATGGTGCTCAGCCCACCCTTCTTGCCCATCTCTTGGTACCCTTCTTGCCCCATCTGCTCCCTTCTCGTCTCTCCTCCCCGGTGCCCCATCTCCTGATACCCTTCATGCCCCAGCTGCTCTTTCCTCGTCTGCCCGCCCCGGCTCCGACCTTCAACCAACCAAGTTTCACTTATCCGTTCATAACAAATAACTGACCATGCCCTTAACTTAATCATATCAATAATAAAATTCGACCGATCCGTAATTCGTAACAACATGGTATTAGAATCATACCCTTAACTGTTAATAAAATTCAACCATAAAAAACAGAGAGTTGCCATTCTTAACATGATAAAAGAGTCCTGCTCTTGCCTTAATCATATCCATAAAATTCAGCCGTAATTCGTAACATGATATCAGAGTCATGTTCAACTTAGTCATATCAATAAAATTCGATGCTGAAAAACCTTGGATGCTTAAAATAGACAATATTATACCATTGTAAAGCCTGATTTAACATGTCACCAGTGTCATACCCTTGACTTGGATTAAATGCTTAATCCTATAGACAATATCGAGAGCTTGATTTAAGCTGGCACCCGTGTCATGCCCTTAACTTAATCATATTAATAAAATTCTCAAATCAAAATATATGAACAAAATATGTACTTCGAAGACTCCAAAAAAGGAACCGAGTCTCGATTAAGCTTGTTTGAAGAGGGTGATTCCTAATAATTATTACCTTCAGCGAGGCGTTCTTGAGCTTCGAGGCTTTTCCCGCCGGTTCCGCCCGGAACAACGGTCTCTCCCTGCTTTGCTTTGGCCTCCAGCTCCGATCTTTCCTGCTGCGCCGCCATATTCCTTCTTTTCTTGCTTTCTGGTTTGTGCGTATATGTAAGGCCTTAAATTTTTTGAAGTTTGAAGAAGTGGTGGAAAGGGACGGTTCTGGGAGTTCATTTATAAGCCGGAAATTGGAAGAGCTCCGATGACGAAACGCCTTGTGAAATGGACACGTAATATGGCAAACGCGGCGAATTCCGGTGCGAATAAGCCATTTCTTCAAGACACGTCATTAAAACTGTCGTCTTTGTGCACTGTGTCGACACGTGGATCTCTACTCTTATGCCCAACCCTTCCTTAGTTTCTCTCCCATCCTCACTAGGCCACTGTTTGGTGTCTGTCTCTAATATAGCAGTCCAAGTCCACTGCTCGCATATATTGCCCTTCCCATTAACAATTTGGATCAAACTATTTGCAACTGTTACAAGGGTTGTATTACAGGCCGTATGTCCATGGGTGCAGGATTCTTCGAAAAAGCGCAAGTTGACTTGGAGACCTGGAACCTTGGCTTAGCAACGAATGAAGGGGAGCTCAAAGAGCTTTCTTCCCCAGTGGCTTATGTAGTGGTCGGACGGCAGAAAGCCTAGTGTTTAACACTCAATTTTATTCATATACTATAAACTCTTTAAGTTATTACTTAATATGATTTTATTATACTAATGACCTTGAATTTTTCATACGATTCGGATAATAAAATTAGTATTAAGATCAAATTATTAATTATGAAGTCTAATCAACATGAATTAGGAGCTCGAGTCGTTGCTTTTCTCTATGTTACTTTTGAAAAAGAAAACTCTTTTACCTTCAACCGCTCAAACTTTCTATATTCCTTTTATTTCTCATCGAACAAACTACATCTTGTATTCTTGGCTTGATATCATAGAATTTTCCTACTTTATAGCATGCCGACGTAATTTTTCTACTACATGTTTGTTTTCATGGTGTTTTTCCAAAATTAAATATGTTGTACCACAATTGGTGCATTAATCTTTTCAACCTTAACGTTTTTTGTCGGTTGGTTTCATTATTACAAGGCTGATCTAAACTTGGCTTGACTCCAAGACGTCGAATCCATGTTAAATTACCATTTAGCGAGTATGTTAGGACTTAATACATGTATCTTCACCGATCAACGTATTTCTAATGGCTGAAAGTAGATCATAAAGAGATTTCTCTTCAATCTATATTGAATAAAAAAAAAAATACCATTGATTATCTCGATGTGAAATTAATAAAAGAAAAAACTCATAACCGATTTAAAAAAATATCTCTAAATTTTTAAAAGTTAAAAAAAAAATCTAAAAATTATATTTACTGTCAGTTTTTAGATAGATAAACACTTTATTTTAAAAATATTTTTGAACAGTAAGTTTCATTAATATTTTTAATTTAAAAAAAATTTAAAAAATAAAGTATTATGTTTAAAAAAATGTTCAGATTAACCCCTAAACTTTATAATAAAAATTAATTTTTTTTTACTACACATGGTTATTTCTAAAAGTTTATTAGTAGGGTTGAAAAGGTGGTATTAAGGGTAATATAATTTATATATATTTTAAGTTTTAAATTTTTTAAAAAATATAAAAGATATTAATAATTTTTTTAAAAGATGAAGTATTTTTTAAAGTTAAGTATTTTTAAAATAAATATTAACCAATTTCATTTCAAATATATTTATTATTTTTTTAAAAAAAATTTAAAAGTATTTTTAGACTTAAAAAAAATTAAAATATTTTTAACCAATTAAATTTTTTTTTTGCAGTATATATATTATATATAAACACAAAATCTANAAAAAAAAAAAAAAAAAAAAAAAAAAAAAAAAAAAAAAAAAAAAAAAAAAAAAACTCATTAATTCAAGTGATGAACGAATTAGAAAATTCGACCTCCCAAGAAAAAAGAAAAAAGAAAAGAAAAAAAAAAAGGAACCCAAAACCCTAATCAGCACAGAGCTGTTCCTATATAAACAAAGGCAGGCGGAGATGGAGAGTGAACCCTAGTTTTCTTCTCTGCCTTATGCTTCCAGTTCGAGAGTTGCTACTTTCAATTTCCACTGTTTTTGTTGTTCTTAGCTGGTGAACTTGAGTTCTCCTTCGCTTCACGTTGCTGAAAGGTTTCTGAATCTCCAAAGTAATGCCGTCGGACGATGAAAGGGAGGAGGTGGAGTTGGATCTCTACTCTCCGGATGTTGTTACAAACTACAAAAATGTTGCCGAGATCATAAACGGTGAGTTATCTCTGTTTTTCTATTACAATCTTTTCCCTTTTCTTCATCATTAGCATGTCTGATTGATCTCGCGGCTTAATTACTCTTCGATGTTCTGATATGTCATTTATGATATTGTTGTTGGAAATGAAACAATGTTGCAGAGGCAATGCAGCTGGTGATATCCGAATGTAACCTAATGTTAAAATCGTTGACATTTGCGAAGAAGGCGATTTCTTTTCTCAGAGAGTAGGCTTTAAAATTAGATCTTCAAAATTTCTCCAGCTTGCGCTAATCGTTTTTTAGCAAGTTCTTTTTTTGTTTGAATGTGAAGGAAAACTAGCAACATGTATAAGAATGTTCAGATGAAGATAGAACGGGCGTTGCCTTTCCAATTTGCATCTCTGAAACAAAACTGGCGGCCACTTTTCACCCCTAGTTAGCGATGAAACAGTGATGGAAGAAGGAAATATACTCAAGATATAAGCAACTATAATGCACTGGTTATCAGGCAGCTTTGCCGAGGTGATATAGAACTTGGGGTTTGCCTCTTTTCCCTGTTGCTTATATTGTGTATGTCAAATTTGAGATAAAATATAAATTGTCACGAAAATCTATTGTGATCTTATGATAGTGGGTGAAGTCTCTATGGTTAAACAATCCATTTCCCCATAACTGGATTATGAAGGCAACTTTGCCGAGGTAATTTGTGACTTGTGGGTTACCTCTTTTCCCTGTTGCCTATATTGTGTATGGTTAATTTGGAATTTTGTAGGTTGACATCTTATGTATGATGCCTATGGTCTCAATTGTCCAAATTACATACGAAATATACTGCCATGATAATCTCTTGTGATGTCTTATGATAGTGGCTAGAGTTTATATTATTAACAAAAAGATATGCTTTCCCTCAACTAGATGAAGGCAACTTTGCCGAGGTAATTTGTCACTTGTGGGTTACCTCTTTTCCCTGTTGCCTACATTGTGTATGGTTAATTTGGGATTTTGTAGGTTGACATTCCATGGATGATGCCTATGGTCTCAATTGTCCAAAATACATACAAAACATATTGCCGTGATAATCTCTTGTGATGTCTTATAGTAGTGGCTAGAGTTTATATGCTTAACAAAAGTTTCCCTGTACTAGATGAAGGCAACTTTGCCGAGGTAATTTGTAACTTGTGGGTTACCTCTTTTCCCTGTTGCCTAGATTGTGTATGGTTAATTTGGGGTTTTATAGGTTGACATTTCATGGATGATGCCTATGGTCTCAATTTGTCCAAAATACATACAAAACATATTCCCATGATAATCTCTTGTGATGTCTTATAGTAGTGGCTAGAGTTTATATGATGAACAAAAGATATGTTTTCCCTGAACTAGATGAAAGGCAACTTTGCCGAGGTAATTTGTAACTTGTGGATTACCTCTTTTCCCTGTTGCCTAGATTGTGTATGGTTAATTTGGGGTTTTATAGGTTGACATTTCATGGATGATGCCTATGGTCTCAATTGTCCAAAATACATACAAAACATATTGCCGTGATAATCTCTTGTGATGTCTTATAGTAGTGGCTAGAGTTTATATGCTTAACAAAAGTTTCCCTGTACTAGATGAAGGCAACTTTGCCGAGGTAATTTGTAACTTGTGGGTTACCTCTTTTCCCTGTTGCCTAGATTGTGTATGGTTAATTTGGGGTTTTATAGGTTGACATTTCATGGATGATGCCTATGGTCTCAATTTGTCCAAAATACATACAAAACATATTCCCATGATAATCTCTTGTGATGTCTTATAGTAGTGGCTAGAGTTTATATGATGAACAAAAGATATGTTTTCCCTGAACTAGATGAAAGGCAACTTTGCCGAGGTAATTTGTAACTTGTGGATTACCTCTTTTCCCTGTTGCCTAGATTGTGTATGGTTAATTTGGGGTTTTATAGGTTGACATTTCATGGATGATGCCTATGGTCTCAATTGTCCAAAATACATACAAAACATATTCCCATGATAATCTCTTGTGATGTCTTATAGTAGTGGCTAGAGTTTATATGATGAACAAAAGATATGTTTTCCCTGAACTAGATGAAAGGCAACTTTGCCGAGGTAATTTGTAACTTGTGGATTACCTCTTTTCCCTGTTGCCTAGATTGTGTATGGTTAATTTGGGGTTTTATAGGTTGACATTTCATGGATGATGCCTATGGTATCAATTGTCCAAATTACATACAAAATATATTGCCATGATAATCTCTTGTGATGTCTTATAATAGCACCTGGAGTTTATATTATGAACAAATGATGTGCTTTCCCATAACCAAATAATGAAGGCAACTTTGCCGAGGTGATCTGTGACTTGTGGATTACCTCTTTTCCCTGTTGCCTATAGTGTGAATGGTAAAATTTGGTATATCATAGGCTGATTTCCATGGATGATGCCTATGTCCCAATTGTCCAAATTGTTGTAAGATATACATTCTGATGATATTCTCCTGTGATGTCTTATACTAATGTGTAGACTTTCTATTATTAATCAATAATCTGTTTCCCCATAACTTGGAATCACATTTAGTGATAATTTGAAGCCTTTAGACTCACAGTTATGCTGTTGGAGTTTTGGTTAGTGCTTAAAATATCGTTATGTTGTGTAAATAGTTTTTTAGTGCTCTTATTCCTTCAATTTTGTGGCAAATAGTGGTTGTCTCTTATGTTTTCTATCTCTGCTTGTTTGACCAAGAGCCCTACATGATGAATACTTTATGGAAGCTATGGAATGTATTCCAAATGAGGCTTTTGTCATAGTTACTCTGATAGGGCATGCTACTTTTTCAGGCAATCTATTGTTTTTTAACCATCTTTATTGACATCATAAGTTGCTATCATATCATGTGTAATGTTATTGGGCTTGGTTTATACGTAGTTGAATGTTTTGTGATTTATAAATGCCTTCTTTCTTGTGGAGTTTTCATTTTTTTTCATTGAATACGAGACGGGTTTCTATTGGCTAATTGAATCCTCTTTGGGACTAGTTGAATGTGTTAATCACGATCTGCTGCAAACCTATCCTGTCTATTATAAGCCTGGTAGCATTTTTTTCCTCCTTTGAAATTAATTTTAATTTTGTTTCAGGTGTAGTTTGTATGGTTCATTTGCTCCTCGTGCAATTGGTTACTTTGCAGGCGATCACATTGCCCACATTAAATATACAGTCTTACTAATGCCTAATGGATCTGATCGAATTACTTCTCATGCAATGCAACAACTTCAGCCCACAAAAAGCTGGTGATGATCCGGAAATTAAGACCTGGTTATCCCACAAAAACTGTTGATGATTCGGAAATTAAGACCTGGTTATCCCACAAAAACTGTTGATGATTCGGAAATTAAGACCTGGTTATCCCACAAAAACTGTGGACTCCATTGTTAGCATGCATGATTAGAAGATTATTGAACCAAGTTTTCTTAACAGGCTGGGCTAATGGATTCAACATCGCAGGAATGGAATGAATTACTCCTTTTGATCTGCTTCCTCCTTTCCATCCTTTCAATTATGGCACTGTTTTCTTCTTTTGATTGTATGTTTAACAGAACTTATCTTTAACTGTGTGGGGAAGCCTACTCAAAAGTCCAAAGAGACTGTACTTCTAGCGATTGGCTTGGATTGATACACTTGTTCAATGTAGAATTTTAGACACTAAATTACGTCTTCATGTATCATCTACATATTGTTATTGGCTTAGTATACAACTTAGATCAATAAACAAACATGTGCAAGGTCTTATTTATTTATTCTAAAAATAGTGGGTTCCATTCCATACATTTCTCCCCCTTAAATACTACTCTAGTTAAATAGATAGCTAGTAACCAAAAACTTTATAGAAATTACATTATAGCATATATGGTATTGTTTACTGGTACTTATCGAGGTTTGTTTCACTTATCTCGCTCGTAAGGTAAGGTAATATAGTAGGCAGTAAGGCATTGGTACGAAGTTGCACGCTTGAATCTCTTCTTCTATTCTCTTGACTTACACCTTACACTTCTATATTTGTTATTTATTTTTGGCGTATAAACCTCGGGATTATTTCTTTCATATAAACCTCTAATCCCGAAAGCTTATTCATTAATTAATTATTATTATTACATATAGTTATAAGTTCCAATTTCATCAAGGAATTTTTCAATTAATGATAACTTCCATTTTACCTTAAATTAATCAACAAGTGAATTAAGACTTAAATTTTGACTCCAAAACATAAAACCGACCAAGTGATGAAGGTTTAATCTTTTATGATCTTAAACGTAACCAAAGTTCTTGATAGGTTACAAAATCAACCAATATAAGTATGAGCAAAAAAGAAACCCAATACACAAATACAAATTCTTCTAAATTTTCTTTGTTCTTCGTTTCGAGTTCTAATTTTTATACATACAATTATGCCGATCAACCTCGAAAACGGGTTCCAAGCCGAAACCTTCTCCTCGACAATACCAATGCCAATGGCAGCGGTTCGGTCTATGCTCAAGCCTCCGACTTCCAATGGTTCGTACAAACCCCAATCAAAACTTCAAACTAATAATTGTAACAATGGAGTCGAAATAGTCGAGTCCATGGTTACACCGTCTACCTTGGGCCACTACCTAGCCCGCCGCCTCGTTCAAATTGGCGTCTCGGATATCTTCTCGGTTCCAGGCGACTCCAATCTCGTGCTGCTCGATTACTTCGTGGCAGAAAAAGGCCTAAACCTTGTGGGGTGTTGTAGCGAGCTCAATGCTGGGTATGCCGCTGATGGCTACGCCAGACGCCGTGGCGTTGGTGCCTGTGTTGTCACCTTCACTGTGGGTGGGCTCAGCCTGATCAACGCCATTGCCGGTGCTTACTCAGAGGATCTTCCTCTGGTTTGCATCGTGGGTGCACCAAACTCGAACGAATATGGGAGTAACAAGATTCTCCACCATACCATTGGCCTGCCGGATTTCAGTCAAGAGCTCCGATGCTTTCAAAATGTCACCTGTTATCAGGTAGTCTTACTGAAATGGGTGTGTAAATTTTTGACGGGTCTCTGCTTTTTTGCTCTGTTTTGCTGTTAATTTCCTATGGGTCTCTGTTTTTTAGCTCTGTTTTGCTGTAAATTTTTATGGGTCTCTGTTTATGAGCTATGTTTTTCTGTAATTCTTTATGGGTCTCTGTTTATGAGCTCTGTTTTTCTGTAAATTTTTATGGGTCTCTGTTTTTTAGCTCTGTTTTGCTGTAAATTTCTATGGGTCTCTGTTTTTTAGCTCTGTTTTGCTGTAAATTTCTATGGGTCTCTGTTTATGAGCTCTGTTTTTCTGTAAATTTTTATGAGTCTCTGTTTTTGAGCTCCGTTTGGCTGTAAATTTTTATGGGTCTCTGTTTTTGAGCTCTGTTTTGCTGTTCTTGTGGCTGTAGGCAGTGATCAACAATTTGGAAGACGCACAATGGGAGATCGATACTGCAATTTCGAAGTGTTTGGAACAGAGCAAGCCCGTTTATATCAGCATTTCTTGCAATTTGGCGGCCATTCCTCATCCTTCTTTCTCTATGAAACAATTCCTTCCACTCTCCATCTCTTCCAAGCAAACTAACCAAATGGGTTTGGAGATGGCGGTGGAGATGGCAGCTCAGCTTCTAAACACCGCCGTTAAACCCGTCATGGTCGGCGGAAAGAAGCTGCGAGTAGCTAAAGCACAAGCGGCGTTCGTGGAGCTAGCCGATGTTTGCGACTACGCAGTCGCCGTTACGCCGTCGGCTAAAGGCATGTTCCCGGAGAACCACCGTCATTTCATCGGAACTTACTGGGGATCACTCAGCTCAGCCTTCTGCGGCGAGACAGTGGAAATCGCCGACGCCTCAATCTTCGCCGGAGCTATTTTCGACGAACTGGAAACCGTCGGCTACTCGCTTTCGTACAAGAAGAATAAGGCGATTATTGTAGAATCGGACCGCGTTGTGTTTCCAAATGGGCCGAGTTTTGGGCCGATTTTAATGAAGGACTTTCTTCGGGCCCTTGCTAAGCGGCTCAAGCCCAATCCAACAGCTTACGAGAATTATACTCGGATTTATATTCCAAAGTCGGGTCCTACCCAGTCGGAGCCGGGCGAGGCCTTGCGGGTCAATGTCCTTTTCAAACATATACAAAAAATGCTGTCGGGAAACATGGCGGTAATTTCTGAAGCCGGTGATTCATGGTTTCACTGTCAAAAACTAGAATTACCACGATCATGCGGGTAAAATTCTTCCCAAACTTTAAACTCAATGGGTTAAATATTATGAGTACGATAATGGAATAATCTTCGGAGAAATATAGGTTCGAGATGCAGCTGGTTTATGCCTCCATCGGGTGGTCTCTCGGCGCCACGCTCGGCTACGCTCAAGCTTCACCCGAGGATCGTGTGGTTCTTTGCATTGGCGATGGGAGCTTCCAGGTAAATTTTCATTCATATGATATTATCCACTTTGAGCATAAATTCTCGTGGCTTTGCTTTTGATTTCCCAAGAGGTCTCGTACCAATGGAATCGAGCTAGGACTCCTCTCCGAACAATCCTAAAAAATCCTCCCCTTAACAGAGTACACCATAGAGCCTCCCCTGAAGCCTATGGAGCTCTCGAACAGACTCCCCTAAATCGAGTCTCAACTCCTTTTCTAGAGCCTTCGAACAAACTACATCACTTGTTCGACACTTTAGTCACTTTTGACTACACCATCGAAACTCACAACTTCTTTGTTTGATATTTGAAAATTCTATTGACATAACACAATTAAGGGCATGACTCTGATACCATGTTAGAAACCACAACTCTTCACAATGGTATGATATGGTCCACTTTGACCATAAACTCTCATAGTATTCCTTACTTATGATTAACTGACGTAGAGATTCTCTCCCAACAATTCTTAAAATACTCTCGAAATTTTACTCCATTTTTTCACTGTTTCTGTTTAAAAATAAACAGATGGCTCCACAAGATTTGTCAACAATGCTACGGTTAGGCCAGAGAAACATAATATTTCTAATAAACAACGGTGGATACACAATCGAAGTCGAGATTCACGACGGCCCGTACAATGTCATCAAGAACTGGGACTACACGGGTCTAGTCGAGGCCATGCACAATCAAACCGGTAACTGTTGGACGACCAAGGTATGTTTTTTTAAACAAAGTATAGTTAATTGAGATGCATAAAGTAGTTAAGAACAATGTTTGAATATTAAACGAACAGGTTGAAACGGAGGAAGAGTTGGTGAAAGCGATTGAAATGGCAACGGGAGATAAAAATGAGTGCTTGTGCTTCATCGAGGCCATTGTTCATCGAGATGATACAAGTAAAGAGTTGCTTGACTTTGGGAACAAATTGGCTGCTACCAATAGTCGTCCTCCCAAATAATATTTACATCACTTAATCAACTTTTATATCTCAATAATCTATTCTTTCTAATCAATAAGGTTTAGAAATATTATTAATCAATAAATTATGTAACAATTTAGTCTCGTACCGTATCAAACGTTCATTTTTATTGATTTTTATCATGTAATGACGTGTTCTAATTAGTTTATAAAAACATTCCTTTAAACCTTAATAATTATTTTTTTTAATTAAAACAAAAATAAAACATGCACGAACCAAATTTATTCACTGCTAACAGATATTGTCTGCTCAAACTCACTGTTATTCAATATTATCCTCTTTTTACTTTCCCAATATCTGCCCATATTGTCAGCTCAAATTCATCACTAACACATATAGTCAGCTCAAACTCACTTCTAACAGATATAGTCAGCTCAAACCCCTCTTGGTACTTTACCTTTATATTGTCAACTTCAGCTCAAACTCATCGCTATTAGATATAGTAAGCTCAAATCCACTGCTAACAGATATAGTCAGCTCAAACCCCTCTTTGTACTTTACCTTTATATTGTCAACTTCAGCTCAAACTCATCGCTAATAGATATAGTCAGCTCAAATCCATTACTAACAGATATAGTCAGCTCACATCCATTGCTAACAGATATAGTCAGCTCAAATCCACCGCTAACATATTGTACTCTTTGTACTTTCCCTTTATATTGTCAACTTCAGCTCAAACTCATCGTTAACAAATATAGTCAGCTCAAATCTACCGCTAACATATTGTACTCTTTGTACTTTCTCTTTATATTGTCAACTTCAGCTCAAACTCATCGCTAATAGATATAGTCAGCTCAAATCCACCGCTAACATATTGTCCTCTTTGCACTTTCCCTTTATATTGTCAACTTCAGCTCAAACTCATCACTAACAGATATAGTCAGCTCAAATCCACTGCTAACAGATATAGTCAACTAAAATCCATTGCTAACAGATATAGTCAGCTCAAACCCACCCCTAACATATTGTCCTCTTTGTACTTTCTCTTTTAACACTTCCCCTCAAGGTTTCAAAACAAATATGTTAGGCATTAGTTTTCAATAAAAACTTGTTCGTTCTCATCTCCAACCAATGTGAGATCTCACAGTGAGTTAGTGATAAACCAGAATCATAACATAATAAATGGCTTAGAGAAAATGAGTTTGAGTAACCACGAACCTCCACAATGATATGATATTATCCACTTTGAGCATAATCTCTCGTGGCTTTGCCTTTGGTTTCCTCAAAATGACTCATACCAATGGAGATGTATTCCTTACTTATAAACCCACGACTATCCCCTTAATTACCCAATGTGGGACTCCCTCCTAACAATCCTTAGCAAAGCGTATCTACGGTTCTGACGAGTTTTCTTGACAATCAAATGTTACAAGGTGCAGGCGAGTTGTCTTGTGAGCGATTGATCGAGTTGCACACAAACGGGTTCGAATACGTACAAAATATAAACTCGAGCATAGGCAGAGAGAAATGAAAAGATTTGGGTTATAAAGAGTTGAATGATGAGGAGAGAAGTGAAGAAAGCAAGAAAAGAAAGAGGGGGACAAGAAGGACTGAGTTTGTTTTATTGAGGTGATTGTTCATTAGGAGTGACGGGGCAGACAGGCCGCAACTGCTCCGGTGGGGCTCCCCCCCTCCACCTCTGTCGCCACCCAATGTCTCTCCTCTTTCATACGCTCAAACCCCAAACACCTTTCGTTTCTTTCATATTCCATTGGATCCCAACCATGTTCGTTGGACTGTTTTTAATGCCATTATCAACTACAAAACCACTCCCCCTACTCAAGGTTATATATGCTAACTCGTTGTTATCTCTCTCTTGCTTGCTTATATAACGTTTTTTTTAAAAATCTCTCTCTACCCTCGTTTTCTAAAACCTTCTTTTAAAACCGAGGCTAGAGGCTCGATCATACGTCACTTGGCCGTAGGCGACGCAAGAACAAATTGGCTTAGCTCACTTGTCGTTGGAAAGTGAGTGCCGCACAATCGCTAGTCCGCTGCCTTCAAAAGTGCGATTGTGTCAAAACCTTTAAGCTATAGAGATGGGAGGACGTAGGGCTGACACTTTTTTAGTTGGGTCAATCTAATCCATTCAAAAAAAGGGTTGTAATCCAACCGAACCCTACCCTACCTTTACAACTGTAACAGTCCAAGATCACTGCTAGTAGATATTGTCTTCTTTGGACTTTTTCTCTTGAGTTTCCCCTAAAAAATTTTAAAATGCGTATTTGCTAGGGAGAGATTCTCTTACTCTTATTAAGAATATTTCGCAACCCTCTTCAACAGATGTGGGATCTCACAATCCACCTCCCTTCAGGGACCAGCGTCCTTGCTGGTACTCGTTCCTCTCTTCTTTGGGATCTCACGATACACAGGGGCCCAACGTTCTCATTGGTACTCTACCTGTTGTCCACCCCTTTCAAAGCTCAGCATCCTCGCTGACACACTGCCTGGTGTCCACCCCCTTTCGAGGCTCATCGTCCTTGCTGGTACACCATCCGATGTCTGGCTCCGATACCATTTGTAAGAGCCCAAGCCAGCATCTTCTAAAAGGGTGGATTGTGAGATCCCACCTCGGTTTGGGAGAAGAACCAAGCATTCTTTATAAAGGTGCCCCTCGCAGGCGCGCTTTAAAAACCTTACGAGGAACCCCGAAAGAGAAAACTCAAAGAGAACAATATCTGTTAGCGTTAAGCTTGTGTTGTTATAAAAACGATTACTAATATTTAACGTTTGTAACATGTATTGTGGATAAACAATATTTTTTTAAACAAGAACAAAAGAACGACTCGACAACTCAACTCAACGAGTTACGAACTCTATTTAAGTTGCTCGAATCAAAACAGATTCAAATTTAGTATGGACTAAAAGAAAGTGATGATTTTTACTGTTTAGGCCTTAAATGTGGGAGTGAGAGAGGCAGGGAAATTGGTCCCTAGAGGGAATTAATTAGAATAACGGAAGAGAGTCGTTTTCTTATACTGTTTTTGCATGTTTTTTCATTTATTGTCTTTCTGCTTTAATTAAAATAAATAATAATAAGTAAATAAAATAAATAATATATTTTCGAAGTAAGGAACATATTAACCGGAAATTATGAACCATTTGAGGACTTTCTATTTTAAGATTCTTTTATGTTACATACACAAACATGTTTGTCTCTCTCAATCAACATATTAATAAATTATCCTTTTTTCGTGGATATTATATATATAATAATTATTTAATTAAACATCAAGATCTAATTAAAGATTACCAAGTACAAATTTAATTTTTTTACTTGTTCTTATTATTATTATTTTTAATTAGAAAATCACTTTCCAAACATTAATAAATTTTCAAATTAAATTTTCAAAAACAAGATCACATCGTTCTCAGCTAGATCCCAGCCATCTAGGTGATCGAGATTCAAGAACAGCTTAGTTCGATGGATAAAACAACTATTAATTACTATATCTCGAGCTCGAACGAACTGATCCCCATGGTGCATGGAGAGAAAGAAGAAGCTATAACATTCTGGGGTTTGGTTTAATTAAATAAAACAGAGCACTAATAACGTATCTTTACCGACTACGAATTTTGAGATTCTAGGGTGACGAGGAATCGTACGAATTTTGAGGTCTGTAGAAAGCTCCAATCAATAGGTTTTTCTTAATCCTCCCTTCCCGAAAAGAGAAATTTTCCTTTCTTCCCGGGAAATTTGTAGTGATTAATAATTAAGTACATAGTAATTAATTATCCAAAATACATAGTAATTAACATAATTAAGTACGTACAAATCATAGATTAAAAAAAAAAAAAATTAGAAGTTCATGTAAGCATCAAAAGAAGAGCACATGAATTGGTCTTGTCCGGAAGGGAAATAGATATTGTCGGGATCGAGATGAGGCAAGAACGCCTCCTCCATTTTAACAACCTCGTTTTCAGGGAACACAAAATTCATGTCACCGCCGACAGGGATGCCGGAATTCGGACAGTTGACGGCGGTGGCGGCGGCGGAGGAGGAAGAAGGATCATCATAATCAACGAAATTAATCATGGTTTGATGAAGCCAAATCTGGGTTTTTAAGAACTTGACATAATGAATGGCTTCGTCGAGCATTGAGACGGTGTCCATTTTGTTGCCGCCGGGGACTAAGCTTTGCAAAATCTTGAACCGGTCGCTGATTCTATGCCGTCGTTCTCGCGCCGCCACGCTTTGTGGGTCGGTTGATAGTTTCATAACGCCTTTGCTCCTTTTCCCTCCGCCGCTCCCGCTGCCGCCGCCGCCACCGTTCTTCTTCATCTTCTCCTTTCTGGTTTCTCCTCCGTCGCCACCGGAGGAGGAGCCACACGAGCTGGGGTTGCTCGCCGGAAAGCTGTAATCCATTATTTCCCAACACACCCACTTCAAGAAACTAACTAAGCTTCAAATTTTCAGTACATGGAAATGACTGGTAGGTTTTTTAGCTTATATATATATATATACATATATATATATATATATAATGAAGAGAGAGAAAGAGGAGAGAGAGAGATGTCGTCATGTGAGTCAGCCAATCTCTGGCGTTGGATACGGGTTGTTTAACCCTACAAAACCCTAATGGATTTTTTTTTTTAAATAAAATTTACTCTCGGTTAAATTACAAATTTAATCTCGATAAAATTTTATAAGATTGATAGAGTATTATTATACACGATCTTCTCGTTTTTTAAAAAAATTTAATCGTCTAGCTAATATAATCAGCGATGTTACTCGTTATTATGTGAATAGAAAATGTCTGAAATGACCATCAATTTCTCAAAATTTCAATTCTGACTCTAAGGTTAAATCGGTAATTTAACCTACGAAATTCCAAATTTTTGTTACCCTTTTATTATTATTATTTTTTTTAATTTTATGGGATTATGAATTAAAGGTGTGAGTGTGACATTTTAAAATTATAATATGATATGTTTCCAAGGTGGTTTTCTAATGATTTATTAGAATAATTTATTAATATATATATAAAACAGTATATTTTGATTGCTTTTAATTGTACTATGAATACTATTTTTTTTTCTCTTAAAATCATATAAAAATTTAAACTTTTTATAGTCAAATAGACAAGTTATTAAAAAAAAAGAAAAGAAAAAGTCTAAAGAACTTTGACCTTTCTCCACGTAATCTTAAGCAAATACGCATATACTATTTCGTTCTTCACAAAAACGATCCTCGTCCCATCTTAAAGAGATATTACATAGATGGTTACTTTTTGACCGTGACCCTTAAATTGAAACTCGTGGAAACCTCTCTCTAATAGACACGGTTTAAAAACGGACAATATTTACGCGATGAGATTAAGCTGTTACGAGCGTTCTACGTTTTGATAATTTAACATGATATTAGAACATGACACGTGGTCGGGATTGGAGGGAAGGAAAGAGGGTTAAAAGGGACCCCCAAGTAAAGGGGAACAGTGTCCTTATGTACACAATCACAAGTCGGCAAAGAGAGGAAAGAGATCACTTTTGGTCACGTTTAGGGGTCAGAAAATTGATTTTGAAAAATAAAAATTTATTTATTTATTTATTTATTAATTAATAGAAAATTAAAAAAGAGATTAAAACATGTCTCATCAGCTCTTCTTTTAAAGGAATGGGGAATTTCAGGTTTTTGGTTTCCCGAGAAACAAACAGAAAATATTATGTATAAATTTGTGTGTGTTTGTTGGAGGTTGGGTAATGTGTCCATTCTTATGTTTACTTGCTTTCTTTCTCTCTACGTAAAAACCTAAAATCAAATCCCTCTTTCCCAACTTTAAGGTTTGTATTTCGAACATGTTCGGTTTATTAGACGAACACGACTCTTCACAATCATATGATATTGTCTACTTTGAGCATATGCTCTCATGACTCTGCTTTCGACTTCCTCACAAAGCCTCATACCATTGGAGTTAGTATTCCTCACTTATAAACTCATGATCATTCCCTAAATTAACCGATGTGGAACTTTCATCATCTTAACACTATTAAATATTTCATAGATCATCTCGACAAAAATTTAAAAGTTTAGAGATTTATTAGACATTGAAAGCCCCTAAACAAAAACGTTTAAAAACTTTAAAACAAAAAGATATAGACTAATATATTATTATTTTTTTTTTTGCTATTTATTAGTCAGTTAATTTAATTAAAATAAAAATTTAAGGATTTATCAGACACAAAATTAAATGTTCATAAACTTATTATTTACGATAATATCTTACACATGGACTTAAAATTCACGAATTAAATTTAATTTATAATTAAATGGAAACTTACCATATGGTCCCGAATCTCTCCTTTTACTTTATGAATTTATAATATTAAAAAAAAAAAAAAAACAGTAGAAGGTGATGATTAGCGGACCCCCTCCAATCTGAAAATATAGGACGAGGGGCATCGGTATCGGAAGCATGCAATATTGCAAATCTGGCTCTTTCCCTTTTCCCTTTTGCCCCTCCACACAATTTTGCTTTCTCGAACCATCTGTGAGATATTGTACACTTTAGCCCGTTACATATAACCATAGTGTTATCTTTATAATCATTACTTTGTTCCTCTCTTCAACTGTGTTAGTGAGAGGTTTCCATACCTTTATAAACAATATTTTGTTTCTCTCTCGGTCGACATGGGATGTCTCAGTGTTCTCGCTAACCCATTGCTTGGTGGGAGACTCTGACACCATTTGTAACAGTTCATACCGACGATATTGTCCGCTTTTACGTGTTAGATATCATCGCTAAATATAAAAGTAATATAATAAGGGGAGAAAGAGGAAAAAAAAGGGTAAAGAAATGGGGGGAGGGGGCCTGGGGAGAAAAGCGAAACAAAAGCACATGGTAGTAGCTCCGGCATTCGCGTTGGGTTGGTAAAATCCTAATTATTTTTACTTCTACTACTCATATTTACCCGCTTTTTTTTTACCTCACCCTCCTCTCCTTCACCTTCTCAAAGATATGGATTTGTTGGACAAAATCCCCACGTCCATGTCACTCGAGTACACCTATGTATCGATAACGAATTAAACCCTTGATCTATAAACAATGGCGGTCTTTGCTACAACTCTCGAATTTGTCACATCCCATTATGACACACTCTATGCAGCGTCGAGATGCTCTTCTCTTAACCCAATTCATTTTGTAGTACATTTCAAATGACAATGACGATGAATTTGTCACATCCCATCACGACATGCTCTGTAGCGTCGAGACGCTCAACCCAATTGGGTTTGTAGCACATTTCGGATGATGATGATGATGAATTTGTCATATCCCATCACGACACATCGAGACGCTCTTCTCTCAATTCAATTGGGTTTGTAGAACATTTCGGATGACGATGACTACGACGACGTCGAGGGATTTAGGTTTAGGTATGAGTGGTGTGTGTACAGTATTGAGACAGAGAAGAAGGAATTGGTACAAAATTTGGATTAGCCAATTGATTGAATGATTCATATTTGGGTCCCTCAATGAATAGTGAATCTGATGTGAACTTTGCTAAAATACCCCTCAACTTCTCTCTAATTAAAATCAACCTCTCCAAATAAATCCTAATAAATCGATATATTTCATATTTTAATATTAAATATTATAATTATACTCTCAAATTAATTTATTTATTCTTTAAATAAATGAAAAAAATAAACTATCTCGAGTTATAATTAAATTAATATTATTATTTTGTAAAATTTAATTTAGAATATAATAGTTTAAAACTACGACAAATATAATTATTTTTAATTTTTTATAGAAGAAATCACTTTTTTTTCAGGCAATAAAGACAAAATAGAGGGGGAAAATTAATATAAGAGAAAGAGAAAGGGACGTATTAGAAAAGGCGGAAATGTAAAAGGCTATATTTGCAAAGCAATCCTAAACTTGAGGTTTAGTGGGGCCCAACAAGAAGAGAATCATTACGGCCCAATAGAAGTTCGAGGCCCATCTTGAATATTTAAAAAATAATAATTAATTAAAAAAAAAATCCAACCATCAATTTTCAAAACCCTATCTGTATTAGATTTGACTATTTTATTTATAATCTCAATTTAAATTAATAATTAGAAAATTTTTTAAACTATGATCATTTTAATATAATTATTCACTTTAATTTATTTTAAATTGAATTAGAAAACGATTTTTTTTTTTGTAAATTGATAAAATAAATAAATTAATAAATTAATGAGTAATTTTATAATATTGGAAATTTTAATTAAAAAGACTTTTTCGTTCTCACCATATTTTAAAGGTGGATTATTGCTTTTCCCTTACTAAAAGGAATAGTTTTTAATTTCTTTTATTTATGAAAGAAAAAAGAAAAGAGAAAAAGAAAAAGAGGGTGTAAAAATCATTTAAAAAAAAAAGAAAAAAGAAAAGAAAAAGCAAAAAGCTTNAAAAAAAAAAAAAAAAAAAAAAAAAAAAAAAAAAAAAAAAAAAAAAAAGTTCGTCTAAAATTTACAAAAATTGAAAGATTTTTGAATAGTTTAATGTGGTCGGTTAGACCGACCTAGATGATCTGGATAGAAGTAGAAGAGATCGTATTTGTAATTTGGATTAGGATTCGTTTCAATTTACAGATATGGACAGTCCAAAATTTCTACAAATTCGTGAAACCAATTTGGATCGTGATTTTCCGAACCCTAGAAATCCCTTAGCCGATCAATAAATCTTCTCTTAAGCCGGCTTCTGTTTCTGTTTCTGTTTCTGTTTCTGTTTCTGTGTTCGATTGAAGGATTTTAGTGTGGGAGATATGAACATGACGGAGAAGAATTCGTCCCCGAGTGGATCGGCCACTATGCAGGACGAGAAGAATCACGAAACTGAGTTGGATATGAGGCCCGGCGGCATGTTCGTCCAGAAGCGGGAAGTTGATAATGGCGCCGATGTTTCTTCCAGCGACGCCATGATCTCCGTCAGTGTTACTCACGGCTATGGCCCTACTAAGTACAAGATTTTCCTTCCTCCCCAATCCACTTTTGGTACCGCCCTTGTACTCTTTTCTCTGCTGATTTCCCCTGTTCTTCAATTGAATAAGGCTTGTTCTTAATTTAGGGCTTTGTATTGCTCTTTGAGTTTGAGGAATCTGATTTCTTATATCGAGTTTTCTTTAGGGTTTTACTTCACCTGTTCATGAGTTGAGATTGTATGGATTGAAATCAACCGATATATGAGTGGAAGATGAGATGTGGGATCATTTGATTTGATATTGGATTTAGCTTTTTCCTTTTTAGATTCATGGAGGGTCTGTTTTGGGTTGGATTTAATGGATGAATTTGAGTTGGGGGGGCTATGGCTTCATCATTTAGGTATGTGAATGTCTTCTTTCGTTTGTCTGGATTTGGTATTGGGAACTTAGGAACTAACTTGTTTTGTTTGACATTGTTGTTTTATTACGTTTCTGTGGATTGATGGGAACTGAACTCCTTCCATTCATGGTATCTGGTATATGCTGGCTTGTGTACTTATTGTGGAGTTTGGAGCAGCTTCCATGTTGGTAATTTTGAGTGTGCTTCATCTGTTGCAGGTGATATGAAAAAACACCTTGTAGCGAAGACCGGTTTGCAGCCCGAAGAGCAGAGGCTCCTGTTTCGAGGTAAGGAAAAGGATGACGATGAGCATTTGCATACTGCAGGTGTGAAGAATTTGTCAAAGATCTTACTCTTGGAGGATCACACAAGCAAACAGAAGGTGGTGGTGGAAGATGTTAAGGTGGTGGAAGAGGTTAAGAAAAGTGACACGTTTTCAAAGGCATCAGAAGCCATAGCTGAGGTTCAGTCCGAGGTCGATAAGCTTTCTGAAAGGGTGAGTCGTCGTTGCAGTCTCTGAGAGCACTTCATTTCCCTCTATAAGATTCTGGTTTATCTTTTGTCCGTGTTCGATATATAATCAATATAGGTTGCTGCCTTGGAAGTAGCTGTTAACGGTGGCACGAATGTTGCAGACAAAGAATTCATTGTGTTAACAGAGCTGCTGATGAGACAATTGTTGAAATTGGACAGTATCGATGCTGAAGGAGACGCGAAGTTGCAGAGGAAAGCTGAGGTTAGTACTTAAACATTGATGATGATACACAAATCTACTGCGTTGTGTGTAGTATTTGAGTAATCACTAGCATTTGAATCCATCTATAACGACCCAAGCCCACCGCTAGCAAATATTGTCCTCTTTGGGCTTTTCCTTTCGGGTTTCCCCTCAAAGTTTTAAAGCGCATCTGCTAGGGAGAGGTTTCCACACCCTTATAAAGAATGCTTCGTTTTTCTCC
This sequence comes from Cucurbita pepo subsp. pepo, assembly GCF_002806865.2. Taxonomy (NCBI): domain Eukaryota; kingdom Viridiplantae; phylum Streptophyta; class Magnoliopsida; order Cucurbitales; family Cucurbitaceae; genus Cucurbita; species Cucurbita pepo. The sequence continues at coordinate 5,458,635 of NC_036647.1, forward strand.
CCAATCGAGGTGGAATCTCACACCATCTGATATGATTAGCATTTGAATCCATCTGATTCTTAGAGGGACAAAAGCATTATGCAGATATTTGTATGCAACCAACCAGTTTTCATAAATGGGATTAACCATTTCATTATATTTGATTCGAGAAAAACCTTTCTTACGATGATACGGGAGAAAATATATGAGAACAAAGTTCTTGCCTTCCTTTTACAATTCAAGGTATTACTGGGTTTAGTATTATGATATCATTTTTAAGGATGTTCGTGTTCCTTACTGTTCTATGGGTTGTTTCACTGTGTTCTTGAGTTTTCAAAGGAGTTAGTGAATTTTCATTAAAAGGCTATGTTGTTCATTGGAATGCCAAGTTGCAGCTAGACCTTTTACATTATATTTTAGTTAGCTGCTGTTCAGTACTGACCTAGAGGACGAATTTCTAATAGTGAACTTGTACGTTGAACAATAATCTTGCTAGTCGATCATTGCTGCTGCTAATATGCGTGGTTGTTCGGCTCGTCTGATCAAACAGTGCTCCTTTGCTTTTATGATTGAGCATCCACTCGGTTCGGTCAGATTCTAATAAAGGCACATTGTTGCCTTGCAGTCTGTTTTAAGCTTTAAAGTTATTTCAAACATGTTATCACTTAAAATAGAAATTACATCAATGCATCTGAGAATCCCCGAGTTCTTTTAGGATCGGTACTAAAGAGATGATCTTGAACAACAGGTACGCCGTGTCCAGAACTTCGTGGACACACTCGATGCGTTGAAGGCAGGAAAATCTAACCCAATCAGTAACAATCACAACACGGTTGCAGTGAAGACCGAATGGGAGACCTTTGACTCGGGAGTTGGTAGCTTGACTCCCCCATCCCCTGCTCCATCTTCTACAAGAGTAACTCAGGATTGGGAACGGTTTGATTAGCTCAATCAAACCACCTCATGAGTCCATTTATTTCATGTCTATTAGTATTAGTCAATCATAGAGAATACCAAATACCTTCCCCCCGACCCCGACCCCATTTTAAATTAATGACTCTGGAAAGCTATCCATTCTTAGAAATTGAGTTGCTGCAATATTAAGTTAGTATTTAATGAATGAAAACAGGTTGAGCACAAGGAAATGACTGGAATCATATTCTGGATTTGATTTGTTCTTCAAATTTCAGAGAACAGGCAAAAGAGACCCAAAACCTTGGCCCGGGTACGTATGCCGTGTCGTGTTCTTTCAATTATTAGTAAGTCGTTATGAATGCTTCTGAGAGAAAGATGGGACAGGGGCTATCTACAGTGACGATCAGCTTCGTCCCATCGGATGCTACTTGTCGACTGAATCTTAGTCGAATGTTAAATGTCTGTAACGAAAAACCATAATAAATTCCATAGCCACCAGACCCTTTACTGTGATGGGGCCATCTTTGCTTGTGGATCTCAACAAAGAACTGTTGGCATAGTTTTGTGAGCATTTAGTGTGCTGTACCTTCTCTTCTGCTCCCCTCGCAGGTCATACCAATCTTGTTCATCACTGGATTGTGTCCCACCACTTTCGGAGCTGCACATGTATTTTTATCTGACACACAATTCACTGTCATTTCTTCTTTTCTTAATGTTCTGATCAATTATAAATGTTTCTATAGTTTCACCATTAGACTTCTATGACTTCCACTGATCGGTCCCTGCCCGAACAAGTAACCGACTCTGATTGAAACTCCCACCTATTAGTCGAGTTGCTTTGCTGGGAAAAGGAAAAAGTTGTTTTTGATCGCTCGGTCACTCTCCTCTACTAGGTCGAGGCATAGCAACTCGAAAGTTTCTTTGACAAGAGTATTTGTTTCGTTGATCATTCCTAGATAATGAAACTCTTGTTGAATCAATCTCATCCCTATTCTAATTCCTTTCTTTATATTCGAGTAAATTCAATCCCAACCCACTGGTCGGTCGAGCAATATTGAACTTGATTGAATCCTTCTCTTCTATTGAGATGGCCTATTTGTTTCTTCTACTGCAACATGATTTACTGCAACACGAAATCATGAAGAAGTTGAAATAGCTCAAGAACAGAGGGACTGAATTTTTGTTATTTGACATTGTTTTTATAAAATTATTTTTCCTTTTTAATTTTTAAAACTTTTATCACTTGGGGTCGTTTTTTTTATTTTTAAATTTCTTGTAGTTTAAATTTTTTATCACGTGAGTTCATCTGGCTCAAGGCTGGTCGTGGGTGTTTTCTTTTTAATTTTGTCATGTCTAGTTATTTTTATAAGATTATTTGTGTAATTTAAAACTATTATCATACAAGCTCGTCTAGCTCGATTGTTAGAGGAACACTGTAGACATTTTCTTTTCAGCTAATTTAAAATGGTGGCCGTTCATTTTTAACTTTTTAGTAAATTTTATTATAGGTTGTTATTTTTATAAAATGTTTTGTGTAAGTTAAACTTGTTATTTTGTGAGCTCGTCTAACTTAGTTGGTAGAGTGTAAAGGTCCTAATCTTATGGTCGTGAATTTGAACTCTATGGTGAGCGTCTTGTTTTTTTGCTAATATTATTATTTTGTGAGCCTGCCCAACTCACTTGATAGAATTAGTTGTGGGTTCAAACCCCATCGTGGGTTCTTTTTGCTAATTTAAAACTTTTATCACACGGAGTAAGGGTTAGGCATGCTATCTTTTTATTATTGGTAGTTATTTTTATAAAATGTTTTGTGTAATTTAAAATTATTATTTTGTGAGCTTGTCTAGCTTAGTTGATAGAATACAAGGCTCTTAATGGGTTCAAACTTCATGGTCGATGTTTTCTTTTTTTTGTTGGTTTAAAATTTTTTTCCGTGGATCGTTTTCCCTTTTTATTATTTGTAGTTATTTTTATAAAATGTTTTGTATAATTTATAATTATTATTTTGGGAGCCTGTCTAGCTTAGTTGGTTGAGCGTAAGGCTTTTAACCTTGTGGTTTTAGGTTCGAACCCCACAGTGGGTTTGAATTCCATGGTGGGTGTTTTCTTGTTTGCTAATTTAAATTTTTTATCATGTAGAGTAACGTTGAGCGTTTTCTTTTTATTATCTGTTTTGTGTGATTTAAAATTATTATTTTGTGAGTTTGTCTAGCTCAGTTGGTAGAGTGCAAGGCTCTTAACCTTGTGGTCGTGGGTAGTGAAGTAACGTTAAGCTTAGTTGTTTTTTTTATTATATCTATTTTATGTGATTTAAAACTATTATTTTGTGAGCCCGTCTAACCTAGTTGGTAGAGCAAAAAGCTCTTAACCTTGTGGTCGTGGGTTCGAACGCCATGGTGGGCGTTTTCTTTTTTTGCTAATTTAAATTTTTTATCATGTGGAGTAAGGTTGAGCGTTTTCTTTTTATATATTTGTTTTGTATGATTTAAAATTATTATTTTGTATTGTATCTGTTTTGTGTGATTTAAAATTATTATTTTGTGAGCTTGTCTAGCTCATTTGGTAGAGCGCAAGGCTCTTAACCTTGTGGGTCATGGGTTCGAACCCCACGGTGGGCATTTTCTTTTTTGCTAATTTAAATTTTTATCATGTGGAGCAACGTTGAACGTTTTCTTTTTATTATATTTGTTTTGTGTGATTTAAAATTATTATTTTGCGAGCCCGTCTAGCTCAGTTGGTAGAGCGCAAGGCTCTTAACCTTGTGGTCATGGGTTTGAACCCCACGGTGGGCGTTTTCTTTTTTGCTAATTTAAATTNGTATTGTATCTGTTTTGTGTGATTTAAAATTATTATTTTGTGAGCTTGTCTAGCTCATTTGGTAGAGCGCAAGGCTCTTAACCTTGTGGGTCATGGGTTCGAACCCCACGGTGGGCATTTTCTTTTTTGCTAATTTAAATTTTTTATCATGCGGAGCAATGTTGAACGTTTTCTTTTTATTATATCTGTTTTGTGTGATTTAAAATTATTATTTTGTGAGCCCGTCTAGCTCAGTTGGTAGAACGCAAGGCTCTTAACCTTGTGGTCGTAGATTTTGAACCCCACGGTGGGCGTTTTCTTTTTTGATAATTTAATTTTTTTTATCATGTGGAATAACCTTGATCGTTTTCTTTTTATTATCTGTTTTTATTTTTATAAAATGTTTAGTGTGATTTAAAATTATTATTTTGTGTGCCCGTTTAGTTCGGTTGGTAGAGTGCAAGGCTCTTAACCTTGTGATCATGGGTTCCAACCTCGTAGTTCTCGATTAAATGCTCAAAACCATTTATAAATATATGTTAGTTTTATGAAAATTATCACAATTTAAATTTGGGAACTTCCAACATTATCTTTATTAAAAATTAATAAATAAATAAGCAAGAACTTTAGCACATGAAAGCCTAAAACGCTGAACCATGAAAGTGTTTAATTTAATTATAAATAACTTATAATTAAAATGCTTAAAATACATCCATTTATTTATTTAACACGTGTTTAATTAATTTTGTTTTATAATCTAATTTCGATCTCGTACCAAAAGAGATGTATTTTTTACTTATAAATTCATAATTATTCCCTAAATTAGTCAATGTGGGACTTCCTCCCAACCACACTCACATAAAATATAATTATATATAATTATCAATTATTGTTTAAAAATTTTAAATAAGGGGAGATTTTCTAAACATAAATTGAAAATTAAGAAGGTACTAGATATTTTGAAAGTTCGAAGATTTTGTAAACGTGCTCGAAGGTCGAGAAAAGAAAGAGGAGAAGGTGTTGGTTTAGGGTTAAAAGATGTCTGAATTATAATATACATTTGAAGAAAAATGATGCATTCATAAGAACATGAACTGGGAAATAAGTACTTCAGGATCTCACTTAGAATTTGTTCTCTTCATCAATTCATATAGTCAGATCCAGAGTACTTACTTTCTCTCTCCTTCCTTTTCTCTCTCTAGTATGGGCATAAAGATAGGGTTAAATCAGTTCTACGTTGTTCTTCGTGTTCTTCGTGTTCTTGTTCGTGTTCTTCTCGTGTTCTTCGTCTCTTATCAATCTTCATCCCTTCTGTTGGTGCAATCTTTAGGGATAAACTCAAGTCAATTTCTCCATCTGGGGTTTTCCTTTTCTCTGTAATTATTATGTCTCTGCATGGATCTTCCTTTTCTCTCATTTCTTCCCTTTTGCTTGTTGTCGTGTTCTGTTCACCGATCGAGCTGTGATTCTTGCAGATGGTTGTTCCCGGTGTAGCGCTCTTGCTGCTGCCGAAGAGCCTCGATCTCGCCTTCTCGGTATATGGGGTTTGTATTGTTTTTGTCTCGTAAGCATTCCATGTTGACCCGCCAAATCTAATAGGATGGTAGAGTGAGTTTGAAATAACTTTTAAAAAATAAACATATAAGCTCACTACAGATATTGTCATCTTTGAACATTCTCTTTCGAATTCCTCTCAAGATTTTTAAAACACGTTTGCTAGGGAGAAGTTTTCACATCCTTATAAAGAATGTTTCGTTCTCCTCTCTAACCGATGTGGGATCTCATAATCCACCTCCTTTCAAGGCCCAGCGACCTCGCTGGCACACCACCTCGTGTTCACCCCTCCTTCAGGGCTTAGCGTTCGTGTTGGCACACTGCCTCGTTTTCACCCCCCTCTAAGATTCAGCGTCCGTGTTGGCACACCTCCTCGTTTTCACCCCCCTCTAAGGTTCAGCATCCATGCTGGCACACCGCCTTGTGTTCACTCCCCTTCAGGGCTCAGCGTCCGTGCTGGCACACCGCCCAGTGTCTGGCTTAGATACTATTTATAACAGCTCAAACCCACCGCTAGCAGATATTGTTCTCCTTAGGCTTTCTCTTTCAAATTTTCCCTGAAGGTTCTTAAAACCCGTCTTCTAGAAAGAAGTTTCCACACCCTTATAAAGAATACTCCATTCTCTTTCCGGACCGACGTGAGATCTCACAATATATTTTGAAAAGTACGTCCTAATTTGAATTCAAAACACTTTCTACTATTTCAAACTCGAATCGAAGTTCTTACCGAAAAACATTGGAGGCGTAGCTTTGATTGAAGCGTTGAAACATGGGGATTTGGCTGACAGTAAATATGTTATGATCTCCACAACTTTCATTCATAATAACCCTTTGATCCATCACTGTTCTTCAAAAAAAACTTCAAATAAATGAATTGAAAATCAACATAGAATCATAAGAACAAGTTTATAAATACCTTGACTTGATTCATTGGTGTTCTTGCTTCTATACATCTGAAAGCAACACAATTTCAAAATTCAAAATCCAAATTATTCAATAAATTTCTTACAAAAAGAGAGAGATTAACAAACCTGAAGATGGCTCTTGACATGAGCTATGTTCAATCCTTTGATATTCATTAGCTGAAGAACCAACTTAGGAGTAGCATCTACACAACAAAATCAAACACAAAATTCAATTCAAATCGATCGTTCGATTCTCCACTCGAATTATAACTCGGTTCGAATCGAACCATTTAAAAAGAAAATTACTTTCTTGACCACCGAGTCTTTCAACGGCATGAACGAAACGGGAGTGGAGATCGGATGTCCACCGGAGTCTAGGGAGTTTGGATCGAACATACGGCCTCACACTCGGCTTCTTTTGTTGATCATTCTCTTCTATTGTGCTGTTGCTTGAGCTCCCTTCATTTCCCAATTCGCTTCCCGAATTTGAACATTCCGCCGCCACCTCCGCCGCCGCACCACCACCATCGCTCCCTGCTTCCATAATTGAGAGAGAGAGAGAGAGAGAGTTTGGGAGTAGAGATATGGATCTATTAACCCACTTAAGAGAGAGAAATGAGGAGAGAGAAACGAGGAGAGAGAGAGAGAGAGAAATGAGGAGAGAGAAACCCTAGCTGGGTAGAGAGACAGATCTTCATGGAGAAGACAGAAGACTCGTGTCTGGTCTCTAGATATGTTGGGACGGTTAAAAATTTTATTTTTATTATTTAATCTTAATAAATAAATATAATTAGGTTAATTTTAATTTTAATTTTGAAGAAATTAAAGGAAATTCAGGAAAAATTATAAAAAAAAAAATAATAATTAATTAATTAATTATGAGCATGCATGCCATTGTCATGCATGTGGGTGCATGGTACATGGCTCATGTGAATCCATCCATATTTTATATTTTTCGAGTTGAATTCCAATATAATATATGTTTTGTGTTACAATAATTCCAAAGCATCTTTTTTAATTAACTTATTATTATCATAAATCAATAATAATTTTGAGAAAAAAAATCAAGGCATTAGATTTGTCCTTTTGGTATGTCTCCAAATATATATATATATATATAATTAATAATGTTTTCCCATACCAATTTTATATTTTCATTTATTTAAGCTTATTTTTTTAAAAAAATTCCCTATTTTGTGGTCACGATGGTAATTAGGTAATTAAATTAACATTAATAATTTTGAAACTCTAACTCGGTTAAAGATATGAACAAGACATTAGACATTTGAATATAGTTAGTGCCTTGTTGACTGAGCTATGTTTGAATTGGTATGATGTCGCGTAATCGCTGTTTAAATCATGTTTTTAAAAAGTGAACAATATCGTAGATGAAACCGAAGGAAAGCGGGATATAATGTAACGTTTAGAAAAGGTATGCTTTTAGGTGAAATGTTTTTTTGAGAAAAAGAGTTGGGTTTGGTGTTTTCATTCCTTCCACGTGCATTGGTTCATGATTTTGCTGTCTTTCATGTGTAGCTTAGCTAGCTTGATGGAGCCTTTTTGTGGGTTTAAATTCACGAGAGTCTTGAGCCATTGCACCCTATTTTTGTTGTTGAGGAACTCATTTACTTCTAAGTTAGTGTCATTTTTGTTGTTGTGTTTTTTAATAATGTTTAATTTTGTCTCCAAATCAGACAACATGAGTACGTGTAATATTCTACATTTAGAATTTAGAATTTGAGTTTAGATTTGTAACAATCCACACCCATCGCTAGTAGATATTGTCATATTTGAGTTTTCCTTTCAGACTTTCCCTCTTTCCTCCCCAACCAACGTGGGACATTACAATCCACCCCCCCTTTGGGGCCAGCGTCCTTGCTGGCACTCGTTCCTTTCTCCAATCGATGTGGGACTCCTCCCCCCAAATCCACCCCCCTTTGGAGCCCAACGTCCTTACTGGCACACCACCTCGTGTCTATCCCTCTTTGGGGAACAGTGAGAAGGCTAACACATCGTCCGGTGTTTGGCTCTGATATCATTTGTAACGGCCCAGATCCACCGCTAGTAGATATTGTTCTCTTTGGGCTTTCCCTTTCGGACTTCCCTTCAAGGCTTTAAAACGCGTCTGCTAGGGGAAGGTTTCCACACCCTTATAAATGATGGTTTGTTCTCCTCCCCAACCAATGTGGGACATCACAAGATTAGTCTGGTTTGGTTTCGGGACAAATAAACTAAAGTAAAAGTTAGTGGACAATTGATTATCTACGCTTATACAACTTATACAAATCGTTGGGACAAAGAGCAACTCTTCACCCTCGTGGTAGGATTCTAGGTGAAGGGATAGATGAACCAATTACGACATTGGAGGATTTTGAGTCCCATATAAATATAGAATAACATGTTTTAAGGAAGTTTTATAACTCCAAATTGATACTTCTGTCGATGATATTTAGCTTTCCATTACTGTTGATCATATGTATCATATTTGACCATTGATTAAAGGTTAATATCTTGTATTCTTGAGGATATTTAACCTTCCATTACGGTTTACCACTGGTATCAATCATACTTGACCCTTGATCATAGGCTAATATCTTGTATCCATTTATTGCTCTTTTAATTTCCTTTATAATTTATTTAATTATGCAAATGATTATAAATAAATAACTCTCACCACCCTTTAGATCTGATCGTTTTAACAAATATTCTCAACTTCAACGTCGTGATCAAGATCCATACACCCTTTTCATATGGTTTCAGGTCTAGTCTTTGTCGCAACATAATAGTTAGTAGAGGGATCAAAGACATGAGATGAAAGATACATCATGTTCATATATTTACTGTCCTTAAATAATCTAGATCGAGACTTAGACACAAAACGAGACCCATTAATGAGGTTCATGTCGATAATAGAAACACATGCCACAAACAACCTTCGATAAGCGAGATATCAATCATTCTTTTATCAAAACATAACATCATCTAGCTTCTCGACGTTGGTCTCATAGTAGCACATATTTGAGAGAATGAATAGTTTTACTTATACCAACAACTATGGTCGTCTCAATGTCTCATCTATCTAAAAAAAATCATGATTAAACATGTTTTTGACCTAAAATACTAAAACTTCTTCCAACGGTGGTCGTTCTTAAAAGAGTTTGATTCGTATGTTGTACCTATAACTCTCTCGTGCATACAATGTCTCAATCGATCAAAAATTTTACTAACGTTCCTCAAACAATCACGAGATTCACAAGATCAAACAACCACTCGCCTCTATTATATCTTGAAAATCTCAACAATTACTCGCTTTAACAGGTAATTAATTAGTCCATCCATCTTTCATTTTCTCGAACCCCTCACCTAGAGATTCCCAAATATCCTTAAATATTGTTAATTTCAATTCTTACACGACAAGAACAGAGGTTCCATGATAAGTTCCCACATGTTCAACATCAAAATCCCATCCAAACAAAAAAAAAAAACAAACAAACAGAGTCAGAAAGATTCACTCACTCCCGATGCCTTATCCTGTAGGTCAACGCTAAAACATGGCTCTGTCTGTTTTTATTATTATTATTATTATTTAATTTAATATATATATATATAATTTAAATTTTTGCATGAGAATGCGAAAGAGCCTATTTATGCGGATCTAACCCATAATTTGAGAATGAGTATGTCTGTCCTTTTTCGTCATTTACTATATATATATATATTTATTTATTTATTTATATATGCACCATGCATGTGCACATATGCATCATACATGTCCAACCATACCATACCATGTTTCTCTCTCTATTATATTATATATATATATAATATATTATTGGTAGGTGGGTGGTATTTCCATCAATAATATTTTATTGCCAATTATACGATGCCGTATCTTATTTTAAAATTCATTTGATTATTTTATATGTGTGTGACAGGTAAATAAACAAATCATTACCATATTCCTTTAGCTCCTATATATATTTAATTTTAGAAATAAATTTTAAATGGTAAAAAAAAGACTTTTAATAATTTATTTGGACAAAATTTTGAATAGCACTTTCTTTTAATTATTATTTTTTTAGGGAAATGATCCTATATTTGGTCATTCAAGTTAAGTGTGTATATGGGTTGGATGATGTCATCGTCATGCTTGTCTAAAGTATGTTGTCTATGGCCGCATGACAGATGTCTCAATCTTTGTCCGCGTCGGTTGACAGGGACGTCAACCAATTGAGTGTAGGAGGATGTCAGTGTAATGTCCCACATTGGTTGGAGAGGAGAACAAAACACTGTTTATAAAGGTGTGGAAACCTTTCCCTATCAGACTCGTTTTAAAAACCTTGAGGGGAAACCCGAAAGGGAAAGCCCAAAGAGAACAATATCTGCTAACGATGGGCTTCCATTATAAATGGCATCAGAGCCAGACATCGGACGATGTGTCAGCGAAGAGGCTATTCCCTAAAGGGGTAGGACATGAGGCGGTGTTCCAGCAAGGACGCTGGATCCTGAATGGGGGCGGATTGTGAGATCCCACATTGGTTGGGGAGGAGAATGAAACAGGATCCTGAATGGGGGCGGATTGTGAGATCCCACATCGGTTGGGGAGGAGAACGAAACACCCGAAACCTTCCCCTAGCAACGCGTTTTAAAGCCTTGAGGGGAAGCTCAAAAGGGAAAGCCCAAAGAGAACAATATCTGCTAGCAGAGAACAATATCTGCTAGCAGTGAATCATCTGGGCCGTTATAGTCACGGTCATGCTTGTCATAGGCGTATTGCCTATGGTTATAGTCACGGTCATGCTTGTCATAGGCGTATTGCCTATGGTTGCATGCTCGTTTCAAACCCCTTTTACATGCTTTCATCCTAGATAGACTTTTACCATTTCATATCGGGTCAATACGGAGGTGTATGACCATATCTCTGAAACTCACCGACATTTTGGGTTAGTTGTATTGGTGACATGAATAGTCCTACTAGGGTTTACAACCCAACCCAACCCAATTCTCTCTCTCTCCCTCCCGTTTGAGTTGGGTTGTTGGGTTGTTCTTTTTTTTAAAAATAATATTTTAAAAAATCATAGTTATCTGTCATACACCTTGTATCATACGTCACAATGCATCACTAATAGCGATAATAATATCAAATATTCTTAATAATTATAATAATTTGAACAATCGGGTACGACTGGATTCAGTTGTAACCCTTTCAACCTAGAATCGACCCAAATTTTTAATTTTTCAAAAATTCAATCCAACCGAAACTATATATATATATAACCCGATCCAATCCAACCTTTATCATTTAGGGTTGAGTAGTCCGAGTTGGTCCAAACACCCATAACCTTATTTTCTCCAATTTAGAGGGGAGAAACCGAGTAGTATCGTAATTAATTAACGTTAATTATTATATAAAGAAGACATGGTTGAGCCAAACAAGATATTTTCAAATTTTTAATTAACATGTTTATCTATATTGATATTTTTGACCAATGCGAAGCAAGGGAAGGGTTTATGCCAAATTTATGCATAAAATTATATAATTAATTATTTTGACCAATTTAAGGGCCTAATGTTGCTATATTTAAATTTTAATAATTTATAATGGAGATGTCCCAATCACTACGTATGCATGGGTTGGAGCAATAGAAAACGACACGACAAAAATACATTTTATTAATTCTCAGTCAAAGGCAGTGGTTGTCTTATTCTACCTCATTCCATTGTTTTTTTTTTTTTTTTTTTTTTTTTTTTTTTTTTTTTTTTTTTTTTTTTTTTT